>NC_142811.1:19245341-19283223 GCF_049724085.1 Artemia sp. Qi Xiang Cuo
GTCTGTCTGTCTGTGTCTGTCTGTGTGTGTGTGTCTGTCTGTGTCTGTCTGTCTGTGTCTGTCTGTCTGTGTCTGTCTGTCTGTGTCTGTCTGTCTGTGTCTCTCAGTCTGTGAGTGTAGGAGTTTGTGTCTATTCCTGTGTCTGTCTGTCTGTGTCTTTCTGTCTGTGTCTGTCTGTCTCTGTCTGTCTGTCTGTGTCTCGCGCGCTGGGTGGCAATCTGTCTGTGTGTGTGTGGGTAGGTGTGTCTCTGTGTCTGTCTGTCTGTGTCTGTCTGTCTCGGTGTCACTGAGGGTGTGTGTCTGTCTGTGACACGCATTCTGTGTCGGTCAGTCATAGTGGGTGTTTGTGTGTGTGTCTGTCTGTTTCTGTGTGACGGTGTCTGTCTGTCTGTGTCTGTCTGTCTGTGTCTGTCTGTCTGAAACAGGGTCTCACAGAGTCTCTGCGTGTGTCTCACAGTTTCTTTGTGTGTAAGTCTGTCTGTCTGTGTCTCTCTCTTTGTTTGTGTCTTTGTCTTTGAGTGTCTTACTGTGTGTGTCTGTGTGTTAGTGTGTGTTTCTCTGTTTTTGTGTCTCTGTTTGTGTCTTTGTTTGTCTCTGTGTCTTTCTTTGTCTTTGTGTCTGTGTTTGTGTTTGTGTTTGTGTCTGTCTCTGTGTGTCTCTTTCTGTGTGTGTCTGTGTGTCTGTGTGTCTTTGTCTGTGTGTGTGTCTTTGTGTTTTTGTGTTTTTGTGTTTGTGTGTCTTTGTGTTTTTGTGTCTTTGTGTTTTTTTGTGTGTGTGTGTGTGTGTGTGTGTTTGTGTGTGTGTATGTGTGTTTGTTTCTGTGTTTGTGTCTGTCTTTGTGTCTGTCTTTGTTTCTGTCTCTGTCTCTGTGTGTGTGTCTGTGTTTGTGTGTGTTTTTTTGTGTGTTTGTTTTTCTGTGTTTGTGTCTGTGTTTGTGTCTGTGTTTGTGTCTGTGTTTGTGTCTGTGTTTGTGTTTGTGTTTGTGTCTGTGTTTGTCTGTGTGTTTGTGTGTCTTTGTGTTTGTGTGTCTGTGTTTGTGTCTGTGTCAGGCTGTGTGTGTGTGTGTCTGTGTGTGTCAGGTTCTATCACTGTCGCTGAGTGTTTGTCTCTGACTGTCACTCTCTGTCATTGAGTGTCTGTGTCTGTCTCTGTCTGTCTGTGTGTTTTTGTGTTTGTGTGTTTGTGTGTGTGTGTGTCTGTGTTTGTTTCTCTGGGTGTGTGTTTCTGTGTGTGTGTATGTCTGTCTGTGTGTGTTTGTGTCTGTGTGTGTGTGTGTCTGTTTGTGTTTGTGTGTGTGTTTCTGTGTTTGTGTCTGTTTTTTTTTCTGTGTTTGTGTATGTGTTTGTGTCTGTGTTTGTGTTTGTTTCTTTTTGTGTGTTTTTTTGTGTGTTTGTGTCTGTGTATGTGTCTGTGTTTGTGTTTGTGTATGTGTCTGTGTATGTGTCTGTGTATGTGTTTGTGTTTGTGTCTGTGTGTGTGTTTGTGTTTTTGTTTGTGTCTGTGTTTGTGTCTGTGTTTGTGTTTGTGTGTGTGTCTGTGTTTGTGTGTGTGTGTCTGTCTGTGTTTGTGTGTGTCTGTCTGTGTCTGTCTGTGTCTGTCTGTGTATGTCTGTGTCTGTCTGTGTCTGTCTGTGTGTGTCTGTGTCTGTGTGTGTCTGTATTGTTGTTTTTATTTAATAATTTTCATAAAATGATGTGCATTGAAAGAAGCTGTCTTTGAGTCATTGAGATTTTATTTAAAGAAACGCAATACAGAAAATTCTGAAAACCTGGGTATTGCTTGTTAATGATATTATTTTAAGTAAATTCACGTGGAGTATTCTCAGTTGTCCCTTGCATGATTACCCTTAGTGATTAATATATTTATTAAATTAACGTAATTTAGATTCCCGTTTTTTCTTTGCAGAGGGAAAATATTACGTGTGTGATTATAAGGGTCACTGCATTTGCGTCTTTAGTGAGGATGGGCTTTGCGTCAAGAAAATCATTTTTAATACTACAATGATTCCAAAGTCCATCGCTCTTTTCAATGGATATTTGATTGTCCTGGATGACCTTGGAAATCATATTCATGGCTGCATCTATTCAAAAGAAGGGAAACCGATCAAGTTTTTTAATTTCAAAAGCAAAAAGGTAAGTTAGTGAGAGCCTTTTATTCGGTTTCAAAACGGTTTATGTCACTTGACTCACTTTCAACTGGTTTGTGGCTCGGTTGTTATGTCTTTTTCATTATCAATGAGTGGAAAGCCTTTTGCCAACACAGTTACGCAAGCTCTTACACCATCCCAATCTATTTAAAGCCTCCCAAGGAGTTTCTGTTTCCCTTAAATCTTTCCTTACGACATCCTCCCACCATATTTGGGGACAACCTGCTTTGTCAACTTCATCAAAGACAAAGTTTGTCAACGCTTTTGGTAACTTTATGCTTGATTATGAAGTCAGGATGCCGACATCTCCATGAGACCCACTTGTAAGAACAGGGAAGCTTGTACTGGAACTTTGTGTCTATGGCTCGTGGTATCATCAGCAGAAAGAAAATTTATAAGATTGTTTCCCATATCATTGATATATTCTAAGGAAAGCATGGTTCCCAAGATGCTGCTTTGAGGAAGATCTGTTTTGTAATAGGTATAAGATATGGGAACAGATAGGGATATAGATAGTTACAGAAATTTTAAATAGATATAAATATGAATGCTGTGTGGGTATAGATATACATATATAATAGGAAATAGATATTCACTGGAACAAAAACCTGTCGGAAACTGCGCGGAGAGTGCGATTTCTTAGAAGACTAAAAAAAAATCCATGAGCTAGGAGTTTTTCACCAGGCCCTAATCCTAACCCTCCATCGAAGATTCACAAAATCAAGAGACACAAGCCTAATATCGTGCCCTTGCGCTAGGGTTTTGATTTATCCTTGATGTTGCGTTATTAAGGTAGTCTAGTGTCAAAAGTTTCTGGCCGAATCCCTACTGTTTATCAAAGGTAAATAATTATAATGTAGCCTATGTTATGTTTTGATATAATACTGGAATGTAAGCAATACATAATAAGGTGATAAATAAAAGAAACAAAAATGAACATAAGAAAATCTATATCTTAAGGTGTGAAGCAATGTAAGAAAATTAGTCCTATTTTGTGACAAAACATCGGATTAAATATGAAAGAAGTTGGGTGTTTGAACACATCTGATTTAAAATTTATAAAAGCATCAGATTTACTGCAAATATGTCGATATCGTCGAACCAATTTTGAAATTGCTTGGCAAAAAACTGGCAAGTCTTGTATAAGCCCTTTTAAGGATCTGACTTTTAATTTAAGAATGATAAAATTATTTTTAATGCTAGTTTAATACCGAAGATACATTAGCATCTTTGATACCTTATCAATATCTTCATTTATCATTTTGCTCACACTTTCATCTAAAAAAAATGGAAAAAATCAAAAATTAACTTTCTAATTAAAGAGACATCCTTATGCACTTAGGCAATGACTGATATTAGCGGCCTCCAAGTAAAGAAAAAAACGGGAATAAAAAACTAGCAAAAAAAATAAACTAATAACGAGTGTCACCAAACACCTTAAGAAGGTGTAGTTTTCCTTTGAAGATATACTTATTTTAGACTATATTTCTAATATATTCTAGGAAATTGAAGATTTTTCTTTGGGAATCAATAGATTGTTAATTTTTGATTTTTTGGACGAAGAGTGTTCTCAGTTTATTTAATGAGTTTTGCTTATTTGTTTTCACATTTCAACGGGGTAATACTGACAAAATCGCGGTTTTCCTGTGCTACCGATTGATTTTGTTCCTTTTTTTTAAATGAAGTATTATTAGTGTCTCTGAAAGTGAATTTTTATTTTTAAGGTTTACGGCATCTGTTCGGGCCTCCTCGTAAACAGTAAAGGATATTTACTGACATTGGCCTATATGGAGGAGGACTCCCTAAAAAGGGATTTGGTAATTTTCCGACCCATTTTCAAACGAGATGGAATCTGCAATTGGCCTGCAGATTATTAGCATCATCCATGTTCCTAGATGAAATCTATTCCTTGATGAGTTCCTAGATGAGATCTGAAATACCTACGAAAGTTGTTCGTTTAGTCAAGAATTTGAGGAGTGTTAGTTTTTAGCGTTTTGTGAAATATTTATTTTTAGTTCTTTTTTAAATTTGATTTGAAATATCCCATATGTAAATTACTCATCTCTGAGTATCTTGTCTCATCCCGCTTTGTGGTTTTTAGCCTTAAATGCGGTTTGTAACAGGCTTTGCAGTTATTTTTCTTTTCGTCTAATTGCTGCTTTTGACGGGGAAGTTTTGAAAGGTCCTAGTTTTATCTTTCCAACATCAAAACGCAGTGTGTAATTTTTCCTATTATTTTATTTTATTTTTTTGTGAACCAATATAGCTGCTGAGAGGTTAAACTCATTCAGTCAACAATGAAATCTCTAGTCTAGTTTTTAGCGTGAACAAAGTTGCTTACTAAAGTATCTGCTGCTAAAAATAAGGTAAATCCAAAGAATGATGATTTTCTTTTTTAGGGGAGTGGATTAAGATTTTTTTTTTCTTTTTGTAATTGAACATTAAATAAACTTTAAAAGGCAATTTGATTAATTCCGTACTCAAATAGAGCAAAGAACAATTTTAACACTCGCAGACAGAAGCAAATGCCATAAAATTACCTAACCATAACTTTTTGCGCTGTTCCCCCTGCCTTAGATAATGTTATCTGCCCTTTTTTTCTGAACTTGACAACCTGACAACCTATTGTCAAAAATCGAGTTGCCATCAACTCGAGTGTTCCACCATATTGTCACAGAGCTTTCAATCTATCTTATATTCGGCTAGTATTCTGAAATTTCTCTGTATGATTTCGAGTTTTAGTTTTGTGTTTGAAACTGAAAAATCTATTTTTAAGGCAAATTGATTAAGTCCATGGTGGAATGTAGTTAAGAATATTCTCAATGCTCATATGCTAAAGCAAACGCCATAAAATCGTCAAATTTCTTTTTTCTATTTAGAGGGTGGGTATGATCCCACCGGGGGGGGGGGGAGGTGAGAGATTACGGGCTCTCATTAAGCCATAATTAGTAATAAATGCTCCAGTTGTATTCGTTTAAAAGAATTGACAAGAACATAGAATTTACTATAGATAAATCCAAGTTAAAATAATCGCTTCATATTCACTGTTAAAGATTATTACCTACTGTTAAAGAATTCACAGTTATTCACTGTTAAAGAATATTGCTTTAATTTCATTGGTTTATATCTTTGGTGTATTTACGTAATCCAGTCACACCATTCCTCGGGTGTATGTAAAAAAAAGTCTTTAATCCTGCCTTTTTTAAAACCCGGTTATTTCATTGGTTCTTCAATGTGAAATTTAAGTCAGTTTAAAGAGTGAAAATTTAATCAGCAAACGTCATAAAATTCTCAAAAGATTTCGAAATAAATTGTAGTTATATTAAAATCAAAACATATGTTGAATATTTCAGTTGTATTTGTTTAAACGAATTAACGGAAACATACTTTTTAGTATTAGATGCAAAAAGTTTTCTGGAACATTAAACCAGAGGATATTAAAATCAAGACACAACAATGAATCATTTAGTCATATTATTTGAAATGTATTGACAAAATTATCCCTTTTTTATATAAAAACTATAAAATTATTATACTGTTATTAATAATTTGCATAATTTATAAAATATATATAGTTACAAAACTATATATATTAATAATTTATATAAAATTAATATAAAAACTATAAATTATAATGGTTTTTCTTACTGAATTAAAGTATTTGTTGAAGTATTTTCCAAATCAAAATGTTTATCAACACCAACATTTAATTTTTATTTTAATTTTTTCTGTTTTTTGTTTTTGTGGACTTGTCTATTCAACTTCATAACGGTTCGTGAACTAGTCTTTCCTGCTGTATATTTTTATGAATTTTTAGCAATTTCTAAAAGTTTCCTTTCAGTCTGTTCCCATTCTATAACAGCAAATTATTGTAATTTTCTATATAACTTAGGAACATGATACAGAAAGTGTCTATTTTTACATAATACGTTTTGATTTTGGACCTATGATCTTACCCTACAAGATTGAAAATCCTCTTGTTTTGTACAGTTAATTCTCTAGTGTGCCTCCAAAAAATTACGTGTGTTAAGATATTAAAGTAAAATCAGAAATATAGAAACAGACAAAACTTTTGGATACTATTTATTAAAATAAGATATATCAAAAGAACTATATATAATAAAGATAAAGTCATGATAAAAATATATGAATATATATATCTGCAGTCTAGCGGCTGAATTAAGTACAACTTTGAAATAACAAAAATCTAGATTTAATAGGAAAAAAATTCCAATGAAAATACAGGTAGTTAATGTCGCTTCGCCAACTTTTTTTTTCGTAATGGTAAATTTTGTGGGTATGTGTAGTAAAATTTTGAAATTCGAATCTTTATGACTTAGTTGTTGCTAAATGTGACCTTGTAAAATTGAGCACCCTCAATTATACACTGCAAAAATCATTTCCAGAATTATAACTTATTTTGGATTATTTATTTCCTAATAATAATTATTAGGCCTATATGAATTTTGATTCTTTAACGTTTGTTTATTCATCCTAGTGAGTATTGAATTTTGTGAAATACTATTGTTTGTTAAGTGACATAAAATTTCTTTGGAAAATTTTAAAAAATACTTTTATTTTTCTGAAAAATGCTCTTTTTTGGATCTCTCAGGAACAAAAATTTTTCAATAATAAGGATTTTTAAGTCATTATCTCTAAATAACTTATGATATTTAGAAATGTCGAAAGTTATGATAATCTCCCGGCTAAGAAGAAAGTAATTTATAAGTATTGATAAAACTAATTTATTGTAAAATTTCAATGTAAATGTAAATAATCATAATACAATGTATAAAAAATATCATTCTGTATATTAATTTCAGGGTCCATCCTAGTTGCCTTTTGTGAGGAAAAACTCAGTCTTAGAAAATTATTGAGTTAAAAGTATCCATCTGTGAAATTTCCACTGCTCACTTGTTATGTTTTTGCATAGTGTTGCGGATTATTATTCCTATATATTTTTTTTTTTGCAAAATATATGTGTATGATACTCAAAGTAAACGAAAGTAACAATTACTCTTGCTGTAAACAGAACTTGTCTATGAATCTTCAGGAAACAAAGTGCTAAATTTGATCTATAACCTTTATATTGAGCAGTTTCTCAGACATAATCGGGTCACCAATTGACGAAAATGTGGGGTGGGGGAAGAATTTTTATTTTTTTCAAATGAAGGTAAAAGCATAAAATAATTTTCCAAGCTATAGAGAGGGAGGGAATAAAGAGGACAACTGCCCCTCCAATTGTTGCCCCTGTGCCATATAAGCAAGGTTTTGTTTCCTTGAGGCCACAACATATACAAATTAAAGGAAATGTCGCGAAAATTTCGAGACTTCGGAGGCACGAATCTCGTATTTGATGTGCATTTTTTTTCTATGAATATTTTACTTATTATTCGTTTAGTTGGTTTTTTAAGCTAAAATAGGGATATACTGAAGGTCCGAAATTTTAATCAGTACATTATTATTATTTTTTTGTCATTTTTATGTGATATTTTGCGCACTGTCACCTTGCTTTTTAGATATTCCCACTTTTATGCTCGAAAACAATCATACCAAATTTCAAGACTTGCCTAATGAAAAGACTGGTGACTTTTTTGTGATCAATTTTTTTTCCTCTTTTATAATCACTTTTTTGGCTTTTAGTCATTAAGTCAAAATTATTTGTTCAATGATTGATGCAATTTGTTTGTTTTTTTTTTTTTCACTATACTATAAATTGTAATTATCGAACAGAAACACATGGTATATTGATATTCGAAGAGGAAATCTTTTTTACTATGTATACAATATTACAGTGATTTCATCGTTGTGCCTTATTGTTGTGTCTTACTGTTGTGTCTTATTGAAAAGTTGTGTCTTTTATAAGACATCGTTGTGTCTTTCAATAAGACATTCGTTGTGTCTTTTATAAGACATCGATGTGTCTTTCGTTCTTTTATAAGACAAAAGTTGTGTCTTTCGTTCTTTTAAAAGACAAAAGTTGTGTCTTTCAATAAGACATCGTTGTGTCTTATTGAAAAGGTTTTATTGACAATTTTCTAACTTTAGTTTTATATAATTCAGTATGTTGGTCTTTATAATAGGTATTGAAAACAATTTTAACGTTGTAATGTTGATTAAATTTATTAGTCGAAACTATTTCTTTTGGGCCATTAACTTTGTTTATATATCTTTGTAGTTCGCACTGTACAGTCGCGCAAAAAATGGTGCATCGTGTTGGAGGAGGTGGGGGCCCACCTAAATATTTATTATATTTAGAACCCTCAGGTTCCAAAAACCAGAAGTGCTGGCAATGTTCAAAATTTCTTCTTAATTTTCTTTAATTTTTTCACAGTGTATTACTTTTATGATTGATTCCCCCTTCCCTCCCCTTGTAAAAACAGAAAAATCACATTCGCCAATATATATGTCTATTCAAAAACACAAAAAAGAAAAAAATACAGAGAAAAAAAAATATTCATACTTATAAATTGAACAAAAACTTTGAAATTATAACTTCCTTACCTCTAAAGCTCTAAAGCAGAGGTTTTCAAACTTTTTCTCATAGACTACTATAAAAATTTTACCGGTTCTGTGGGACCCCCTTCTGCTACATTTTTACCATATTTCCAAAACTAGAAAAAAGTGAAGATCCTATAATACGGATATGCTGATATTTAGTCTGTAAAATCTTCTTTCATTTTGATTTCCTAAAGATATAAAAGTGAAGAAATTTAAAAGAATTTATTCAGTAAAAATGAAATTGTCACTTTTTAATAGTCAAAAGTGATTGGAAAGGAAAATTAATTAAACTTGCAAACTACATTGTCATAACACGAGTTTAAAGTACTTTTTGCTCTTGCATTTTGAAACCATGTTAACTTTATGCTTTACTTCCTATTTTTCGACATTTTTTAATCATTTGCCATGAATGTTACACATAGAGAAGAGCGAAGACAAGAAGTCTATTGCTGCAAGATTTCTGCAAGAAGTTTAATAAACTGAGAAAGGCCTAGATAGTATCGGTGGTGTTGCCAGCAAGCGTTTGTGTTATTCTAAATCATTGAGTGCTTCGTTTCATTCTGAGGTTGAGACGTTTATTTGGGATTATAGGTTTCCATACCTTTTTTTTCTTTGGAATTATCCATAGGAGTTGCCAGAAACATGTATTGGCGCCAAAAAATGTGAATAATCTTGTCACGTACCCAATTCAGCTGGGGAAAATAGTTTTCATTTGGGTTGTACATAGAGAAAGAATTGTAACACAAAATATACAGATTTTGAAGATCCGACGACACAAGGGCCTCTTAGGTTGTTTGTTGTTTGAATGATAAAAAAAAACGTAAAATCCACGCCTAAAAGTCATGAAGAATAGAACTCGCCCTAACAAAACCGTGTTTCAAAATGAACATTTTAGATAAAGCTTAATATACTATTAACACCAAAGTTTGCGTTTTTGTGTGGGGTCAATGTCCCCAAAAATTAGTATTTAAATGCCTGAGAGTCTTTCTAGACATTTCTAACCCGCTGTTTTTTTTAATGTCGGGATAAAGTTTCAGCGAGATGTGCTTGACGCTCAAAATAATGATTTTTGCTTGGTTAGTACAAGTTTTTTTTTTTTTACCTGAGATCTATAGTTTTTCATTTATCAGTCAGCCACTGCAGTGACAAAATAAATTAATATATTATTCTGTCGATATCAGTAATAAATAATCTGATTCTTCTTTTCAGCTCCAGCAATTAAAAAAAAAATACGGGACAACTTTGCCTTATTGAAATTTGTAACAGAATCGTTAAAATTAAAAAGAATGATTTTTCTTCAATTACCATCCCCCTTTTTTGCATATAGGTTTTTTTTTCGTATATACCTTTTGGTATTTTCTAGTTCACTACAAAACTTATGATTACAAAAAAAAGTTAATGCAAAGAATAGAATACTTACGATTATTTTTGCAAAAAATGGATGTTGCCATCTTGATGAGCTTAGCTAATTATTCAGAGAATACAAGAACAGGCAGGGCACTCCATTTATGTATGTACAACAGGGAGTAATCCCAATCATTCTATACCTTACCAGGACCAGCTAACCGTATTCGAAGATAGCCACTGTCGCATCTTTACTACTTATTTACTACTACTACTTTTTCACGTCTTTCAAGTCAGGATTTCAAGTCTGGCTTTATTAGATAAACATAATCTTCGCTATAAGTTGTAACCTAAGTTTAAATTATTTTTGTTTAGTGCTGTCTTTCCTGAAAATAAAGAACACATATAGCTTAAAATTTGCTTACTTTTTTTCTTTTTGGTTTTGTTCGTGTAGAAAGATAAAGGATATTTTATCTTCTGTAGGTTTTTAAAGTCTTTAGTAAGACACTATTTTCATTTTGACATTGCTTCATTCATTTTAACAAAATGCTATTAATCTCTCTCTCACGATTGTGAAAAATATTCCAGAGGCATTGTACATTTATTTCCCTCTCATTACTTTTTTCCAAGGCTAACCTTTAATTTCAAAGTATGTGTTTGTATAATCGTAATCTTATTCATGTTTCGTATATTGATTTCTGCGCTTCGTTTGGGACCCTGTACTATCCCCCCCCTATCTTTCACTTGGGAATATCAGTTTAAAGAGGTTTTCTTGTAGAAAATGTTAGAAAAATGAATCCTTAACGTCTTGCAACAAGTCTTCTCTTATATGTATGCTAAATCATTTCAACTGATATATTAACAATATTTGATAGCAGCTGAAGAAGCACAGGAGATTCTATCATTTTCTCCTTGAGACTTGCCTAGTGTTGGATCTTCTTTATGCTAAACTATTGATAGCTACAGATCGATAGCTATCGATAGCTGCGGATATAAACAAAAGAAAAGTTATTGGAAGTGACACCTTATTTTGTTTTTATGACAGCTTGTTTAGATATGCTGTACATTTCTAATACCGATGGGATTAGAAAAGATCCCTAATTGTGACATAACAATGTTTTTTTCCCCTCAAAAGTGAAAGCTTGTGCAAAACCGAGAGTCTCTGAAGGTTCTATAACCTCTATTCTCGGTTCTTTTCATGTTCAGTTTTAGAGCTTATCGAAATTTTACTTGTTTCTTCTGCTTCATAACCATGGTCATTTTCACAGTTGTAAACCACCTATGTTTTTTTTAGAATTACTTTTGCAGTTAGATGGCATTAAAAGTGGAAATCTTGGATTTTAATTTTGATTCAACATATTTAATATCTTAATTCAAGGTTTTTGGGGGCTTGTAATCTCTTAATCATAGTAGAGAAACAAGTTTTTCAACTTAATTACGATATTAACTATAAGACGATGAATATAGATTTTTCTAAAAATTAGGGGGACTGGCACCCCCTCAAACACATAGCCTTTATGCTTAAGTCTGGTTTGGACTTTCCTGGAACACTTTTAGAGTGCAACGAATATAATTAATGAGTAATTGAAAGTTTGTTATTTACCGAAGATTTTTACGAATTAAAAACATTTAAGGAAATGCCAATAATTAAACCCTATTATTCTTGAAACATTATAATTAAAAAAAAAAATAATCCTAAGATTTACAGTACATTTCTGTTCTAATATATATATGTTCTAAATAATTTCTAAATAATATGTTCTAAATAAGGGACCTCTTATTGCGGGACATATGCCGGAAGTGGGATATATCGTGATATCCCGCTTCAATAGTATTTACAATTTTGGTGAGATTAATCTTCCACGTGGTTTCACGATGTATCAAGTCGAAGGCCTTTAGATAGCATATAAATACTATAAATAGTTAAAGTTGCCATTCATTAGATACTTTGACTAGGACTCTCAGGCTAAATATCGAGTAGCAACACGACATATTCTGACAAATCTGCGTTGCTCATCTCTTATATTTTTTTCCATTTTACTCTGAATTCTGTTGAGAATAATTTGACATTTTGTCTGTCAATATTCTATAGCATTGTCCCCCCCTCCTCCCTTTCTCAGTTTTTCCAGGGTTTAGGGGGGGGGGGGTAAAGCTGCAAAAGATAAATAAAATCCTAGAAAAATTTATTCTTGATCCCTGCAATACATAGTTTTCACACAATTGGTCTTCGAGGGAAGGGGCGGGGGGCTGTAAACTTACTAATTTCCTTTGCCAAATTTATAAACTGGCTATAACATTCTTTTTTTCTATTTATGAAAACTCAAAACTAGTAGTGAAGCGATGAATCAGAATTAAAAATTGTGATAATCGCGGTTTTTCAAAGGATCAGCAATCTTGTAAATTTCTGTTATTCTTGAAATGACTCCGCTGTGTTTTTAAGCTTTTTGCAAAAAGAAATGGAACAAAAACGCCCCATTTTTCTTTCAAATTAAGCCATTCAGGAATTAAGCAATGTTGTGTCCTATCTCCATTTATACATATTATTTTGGTGGAGTCTGTCCCAAGGAACTCGGTAAAGGCCGCTAGAGAGCATGAAATCAAATGGGAAGGTAAAGGTATTGGAGACTATGGGAAGGTATTCGTGTGCCTAGCAAGGTTGTCCTTAAAGCCTGACTTGAATTGACTTTTGTAAATTTTGTTCAGGTGTGTCTAATGCAACTAGAAGTTCCTCAAAATTTTATTTGTGCTGCAATGATGTCAGGCAGTCATTCCGATCTGTAAAATATTATCTTTTTAATGAGACTTCTAATGCCATCTACTCTAGTAGACTAATGTTAAAATGTTCTGATATCCGTTTAAAAAGGTTGGTTTTAATGCAGTTCGTGGTTAAGAAAATGACAGCATTATCTAACATTCTCAAGGGGAAACTTTGATGTCGATAAATTATGTTTACGAGCTTTGTAAGAAAAAGTATCTTCTAGAAGAGATGATAATGGCACAGTTGGGATATGTCGAGAAAAAGAAATCGAACCCTTTATAGAAAAGTTACTGCTTATGAAAAATCCTGCATAAAATTTTTTATTTTGAAGAAGAAATGAAGTTTGACGTGAAGGAATTTTCTGCATAACATTGAATAATTTTGAAAAAAAGGCAACAGTCTATTGTTTATCAAGTCAAAGAAAAAAGTCAGAACTGAGGGAGCTATTCTTTTGTATTCCTGAATCCAACTTGTGTGTTTTGAGTTACATTCCTCATGAGCTTTTTGAAAAGAATCGTAAATATCCTCACAAGAGTATAAATGCTTTGAAGCGTTCAATATCTTTGATGAAAATAGACTAGAGAAAACTAACTTCAAGTTTTAGTGTAGCTGTCTGATTCGTCATGACAGCATCCATTGAGGCTGGCTTATCAAAAATAGAAGCATTCAAACATACAAGTCCGTTAAGTTCCTGCTTTCTTGAAATAAAATTATGCTCACTGTTATGTTCAAGTGTATTTGTAAATTAAATGTTTTAACTGCGGTTTAAGCAATCATTGAAGACAATGCTGGAGTATATTAAAATAGAAAATTGGAGAAGAATATTAAAACAGACAGTTGGAGAAGAGAAAATATTTTAACTCTCCTGGAGCTATTTTCCTCCTGATTAACTTTACGTTTGGTACGCAGAGCTATGTAGATTGTTGCATCAGATTATGTGTTTATGTTGGCTATTTGACCTGTGGAATGAAATTATATTATATTATTCAGCCTCGTATATTATGAATGTACTACATGGAAGACGAATCATCAGCAATAATATAGTTTTTTGGGGGCTTTGGAACTGAAACTCTGTTGGCTAATTCCGTATATTCTATACAGAACTATATTATTAAGCATTGGCAATGTTTGTCCTGAGTTGTGTGGTTTATCTAGTGAAAGAACGGTAAGGTTTGATCCTATCGTTCAAAGACTCTTATACGATTTCAGCCACTCCATCAACTCCAGGGACGTTTAATGGGATTTTCTTTACAAAGGTAATTATTAACATTTATTATGGTCAGGAACAACATTAGGGTTTCCAAGGGAAAAAGCCCTCCCCTTGTGGATCCCTCAGAATCAATTCCCATTGTTTGGATGTAAGGACGTTTTAGAGAATCTTTTAGCCTTGAATCATCAAATTTTAAAAGAAGGGCAAGGAAAGACTTCATTTTTGTGGATGTTCAAATCTATTATTCTTTCTAGTTTTATTTTGGTTTTACTTTTTTAAATATGCTCCTCATTTTTATTCGATCAGTCTTGTTTGTTTGAGATAAATCGATAATTTTTCACACAGCTTCTATCTTTAAAGCTTTGAAATAAGTTGGGGATTCAGTCAGTAAGTTTGTAAATCGGTGTCTATATGAAAATATAGTTAGACTCATCTGCCCATGGCACGTTCCTGGTGAAACATCTACGTCCAAGCCGCTTCTTTTCAGCAGACAGCGCAGTGCTTGGCTGAAGCGATTTTCAACCAAACGTCCATCTGTATATCCCCATGATTCTGTCTTGGCTTGTAAGTTAGGTGAATGAGGAGGCTTCTTTGTTTCATGATAGTAATTAAAAAAAACTTTCTGAACAAAAAGTTTATCAAAGAAAAGTAAACGCCATTTTAAACTTAAGCTCAGCAGATACAAATATCTGTTAAAATTCAAACTAAAAACGACCAGAAATTACTATTATAAAATAAATGAAACCCAAAACGAACAGAAATTAGATTAACACCCATAGGAAAAAACATACAAAAAGTAATAATATAAATGAATAAATAGATCTTAAAGCGAGTAATGCTTAGATTGAATATGAAAATTAAGCTTAAAAAGAAAAAAAATATTTTTCTGTTGAAGTACAAATGCAACTTAAAACGAATAGAAATTAAATAAACAATCAATGCAAACAAACATACAATAGATATCAATGTAAATGAATAAATAAATCTTAAAACGAGGGAAACTTAAATTTAATATACAAATAAAGCTTTAAACAAAAAAAAATTACTACAAACAAGATTTTGTGTATCACCTCCTTCTTTCACTGTAAAAGTCTAAAACATACTGCGTCATTGGTGCTTTACTGAAAACTATATGCGTCTTGAACAGTCTTGGAAAGTATAAACAATATCAAATTGAATATTTGATATATAATTATATTAGTGTTGAAAGATCCAACAGTTCAAGAATTTACTTCACTCTAATTTTATTTTTATTTTCAATCTTGTAAGAACTGGAAAAGAAAAGATTTGCCATATAATTAGTTTTTAGTGAAGCGCCAACGACCCAGTAGCCTTTTGGTTTTTATTTACAGTTAAGGAAGGGGGCAGTATCCCAACTCTTGTTTGTAGTGAAACTATATTCGTCTTGAACAACTTTTGAAAGAACTAATAAATTAAACTCAATATTTGATGTATGATGATATTAATTGCTGAAAGCTCATTAGTTCAAAATTTTAATATAATTTTAATGTTTTTTTTTCAATATTAAGTACAAAAGAAAATATTTATAATAAAATTGGTTAGCAGTAAAGTATATCAGGGTATATATAGTTCTTATGGAAGGGATGCTCGTATAAACTTCAAAGAGGGCTCATTTGATTGGAAATTGAAAGTTCTTGTTCACTTTTTAAGAATCAAAAGAGATTATAGGGCACCTAGCCTCCCCCTTCCACGCCCTTTTTTTCTCAAACCCATGTAATAAGAACTTTGAGATAGCCATTTTTAAAAAAATAGTTCAAAGACCTTATAACGAAAAATCCAGGGTCATGACAGCCCACCATAGCCTGAAGGCAGGCTTAGTAAGTTATGCCCTAGGGTAATATAAGGTTCTTATGGAAGAGATGCTCGTAAAAACTTCAGAGAGTGCGAATTTGATTGGCAATTTAAAGTCCTAGTTCAGTTTTTGAGAGTCAAAAGAGACTGGAGGGCAATTACCCCCCCCCTCCCCCCACACACACACACCTCTTTTTCTTGAATGCATAAAAAAAAGAGATAGCCATTAAGTAAAAAAAATTTCAAAAGTCAGATAAAAAAAACTCAGGTGTCAACACAACCCCCAGGTCCCGGGGACAGGCGTTGTAAGTTATGTCTTGGGGCATATATAGTTCTTATGAAAGAGATACTCGTATAAACTTTAGAGAGGTCTCATTTTATTGTAAGTTGCATCAATTACTTCACAAGTATCAATTGCAAAGGCCCATATGAATCTACAAATAAATCACTATGCCCTGCATATAAGAAAAGAGCTCTAACACTCCAAATATCAACAGAGAAGGCCATCCCATACCCCTTTGCAGCAATGGAAGCAAATGCTGCCCAACAATACCAAATAAAGCCTGTAATGAAACCAACCAATACCCCCAAGTAAAACGCCCCCAATGCATCAAGCACCCCATGTAAAACACCATCTTCTAAGCCCACTAGCTCACATCCCTATAAGAAGGAATCACCAAGTCAACAAGCCTCCTTGTCCAGTGAGATGAGGTCAGCCTGGCCCCCCCCTCCCAAGAAAAAACATACCAGAAATACAACCAGGAATTAATCCCTTCACCAAAAAATAGGATTAACAACAAAAATGCAATCCCCAAATATATGCTTATTCATTTTAAACTGTAATGCAGTTCAGGCCATGAACATAAATCAACTACAAAAAACATAAATCATTGCAGCATTGGCAAAAATCTACATCCCTGATGATATGCTCATTCAAGCAAAAAAAGATCTTGCTTTACTTTTAACAAAGCTGAACATTGATACACAGTCATATGAAGAATAAATCAACAACACAACATATATCAATACTCCAATGGACTGTAAGATCACTCACAGAAAATAAGCTAAATGAACTAATATCTTTTATGAATAACAATTCCATTAATATTGCTTGCCTCCAGGGAACTCATTTAATACAAAATCAACAAATTAAGTCTCTGGGATATAATATCCTCAGAAAGGATAGATTTTCAGAGAGAAAAGGAGGTGGGGTAGCTTTATTAGTTAAAAATAATATAGAATTTTGTGGTATCAATTTTCCAGATTTTGCAAATGATGTTGATGCAATTGGTATCAGTGTTGGGCTGAATAATTTAAAAACCTACATAATAAGCTTTTATAGCCCTAATGACCAAACTACAGATGCCATGGATTTCTTTAATTATATAAATAATTCTAATATGTTAAAAATATCATTATTTGTGGAGATTTCAATGCCCACAGCCTTTTGTGGGGGAATAAACCAGCAAATAAAGCTGGTAAATTCATTGAGCATATGACTTCAAATAATAATGAATTAACTGTTGCTACCCCTCCAGACCTGAATACATATTTCAACCCCAAAAGTGGCAGACTCCACAATTGACCTAAAATTGTGTCATTAAATTTTTTGAATAAAATTTACATAAATAAAATTGATAGTCTATGTACTGATCACTTTGCTATAGTTTGCTCCCTAAATGAACCTGCTGAAACTCTATCTGATACCTCCAAATATATCAACACTAAAGCAAATTGGTCTATGTTCCAAAATAAGCTAAATGATGAAATTACAAGTTTCACCCAAAATTCATGCATTCCAAAAACAACAGTTGACACACATGCTGAAGCCTTGACATCTTTACTAATAAATACAGCTAATCATGCTATCCCCAGGACAACACCTAAGAAAACATTCCCTAAACAAATTCCTATAGGATGGTGGACAAATGAGTGCCTAAATACATGAAGAATAAAAAAGGCAGCTAGGACAGATTTCATAAAAAAAAACATCACCTACTACATATTTAAAAAAATTACAAGCAGAATCTAATCTAAAAAGGACTATAATAGATGCTAAATATAAATACTGGAATAACTTTGCAAATAATCTCTCCAGAGAAACACATGAGCCAATTATACATAAAGTCATAAGCCACAGCTGTGGGAAAAAGACTTCCCCCAATCCACTCCTGTATGAGCTTATACATAATAATACCCACTATGACAATGATAATGAAAAAGCTAACCTATATTCAACTCTTTTTGTTAATAAGCTAACATCAAATAATCAAAGGAAACTGTCCCCAATTCCTATGAACCCAAGTTACCAACCACGCCCAGGATCGGAGTACATAACTAATCTATTTTCAATCCAGGAAATGAATTATGCAATACATCATATTAGGACCAGAACTAGTAGCAGCTATGACAATATACACCAACATGGATAAAGAATCTCACCCCTTCATACAAACTAGAACTGCTAAATTGTTATAATCATGCTTGGTCATCTTAAATGTTCCACAATATATGGAAATGTTCATTCCTCCTACCAAACCTAAAGAAAAATAAACCCAATGATAGCCTAGAGTCCTATAGGCCCATAATGGTTATTCCTGTGAGTGGGAAAATAATGGAGAAAATAATCAATTAGATACTCCTCTTCTTTGTTTAAAAAAATAATATGATCCCTCACACTCAAACTGGATCCAGGAAACACCACTCCTTAACAGATGCTTTCATTTTGCTAACAAATGCAATAAATAAATCTCAAAAAATAATGTCCTAGTTGCAGCTTTCCTAGATTTTGAAAGGGCATATGACAATGTGAACCACCAAATCCTTTTAAACAAACTTGTAAACCTTGGAGTACCCCCTAAGCTAGTATCCTTTATTAATTCCTTCACAGAAATGAAAAACATTGTTATTTGTGTTAATTCAGCTTTTTCACCCCAAAAAACAATAGACAATAGTCTACCTCAAAGAACAGTTCTCAGATATTTTCCATTTGCTTTGTATCTGTGGAATATGAACATAACCAACGCAGCTCTACAATATTCCGATGATCTAGTGCTATGGTCATATCTGCAATGTCAAATCAGTCAAATCTGCAAAAGTCACTTTTCCAGTTTGAAAAATTCTCTCAACATTCAGATTTACCCATTGCACCTACCAAGTCAAAAATAATCCAATTTCACCGGAAGTGAAACCATGTTAATGCAAAACTAACTCTAAATAAAACAACTATTCCAGAAGATAATCATATTAATTACCTAGGTCTCATGCTTGAACAAAAACTTAATTTCCACCTCCATATTTCAAACACAATAAAAAAATGCTATAGAAAAACAATGTTACTAAACAGACTTGTTTCCACACCCTTGGAATATAAGGAGAAAACCTTACTCCAGCTTTATAAATCACATACAAGACCCCATATTGATCATGGGCTCATCGTCTATTGTGGATGTGCAAGGACCGAGATACAAAAATTGAAACAATACAAAATGATATAATACGTGTCATATTTTGTCTTAGGAAACCCACAAGCATCAAGTTTCTGTTTATGGAGAGTGGATTAACAACAATAAGGGAGAGACGTAGCTTTCTCTTGACAAAACATCTTACAAAAATTTAATCAAATAGCTCACACACACTACATAATTGGTTAAGAAATCCAGCCATGTATAGAGGCATTGCAGATGAGTATGCCAATATTCAGAAAAAGTTCCCCATACCAGAAAAGTCTATTGCACCCACTTTGCCCCGATCCCCCCCATGGAATTGCTCAAGTCCCATAATAAATAATGACTTCTCAAAGCGGAATAAAGATTTAACCCCTATTGCTTTTGTCCAGAAAAAAATTGCAGAACTTAATACAATTACCTATAAAAATCACTTCCAAATATTTGTTGATGGGTCAAAAATGAATGAGAAGGTTGCAAGTGGTGTTTTCCTTCCTCACCTGAAAACTACAATGGGCGAGAGATTATATAATAATTTATCTATAATGTCTGCTGAGTTAAATGCCATAATCATGGCATTAGAACACCTTAAGGAAAACCAACCTTTGATTGCAAAATCAAATAATATTATCATATATTCCGACTCTCTATCAAGCCTTGAGTTGCTGGCCTCAGCTCCTCAATATAAGTTGGACATTGACACTTATCATTGTCTCAGTATTATAGATAATCTTGCTTCAAGTGGCATAAAAACTTATTTTTAGTACATTCCTAGCCACTCTGGCATAAGTGGTAATCATCAGGTTGATGAAATAGCAAAAAATGCTATAAATATTGACCAGCCAAGTGGGAGACCAATCCCAATTAGAGATATTTACCGATGGAGGCTATCAGATATTAATTTTAATAAGATTAATCCTATCCTTTCCCCCTTTCCCAATAAGTATCTTTCTAAAATTTATCATAGAATTCGTTCTGGAACAAATGGACTAAATTTCCTTGCATACTCATATAAGTTATCTAACTCAAGTGGTTCAATTCCCATGTCCCCTCTTTGCAGGCATTGTAATATGAATAATGAAACAATTGACCATTGCCTATTTGAATGTAATATGCTGACGTCTGCACAACATACCTTGCTTTGTAAAGTGTTAAAATGCTTCAAACACCACAAAATCTCACTATCAGCCAAGAGTCTAGCCAACTATACCTGCACACAGAGCACAGAAATCGATATCTATCATCTTATATTTGAACTACTTGAGTCAGATGATCTACTGAAAGATATCTGATAATATCTAATAAATAAGATACAACCAAGACAGTAGCTCTGTAGCCCACAGAGTGAAGCAAAAAGAAGAGGGTTAAATAGTACCACCTGAATAGCCCGCCTGCTGTGAATTAGAAGAAGAAGAAGAATGTGCAACAAGGACGTATCCTGGATATTTTTTCGGGGGGGGGGGTGTATTTCAGGGAAGTGGGCTAAATATGAAAAAAAAGCAAAGAAAAGGTACATGACACACAATTAAAACTTTTAAATGATTGTAAATATTTTAGCATAGCAAACTTATGGGGCATGCCTCTCCCGCCGTATGCCACTGTGCTAGTTTAGACCCCCATGTAGGAATCCTCTGAACACCCTTTGAGCAATGTTCATTTGTATTCCTGTGATTATCAGCGACAAGGTCCTTACAGTGTGAGCAAAATAGTCAATTACCAAATTTCAATAGGAAAACTTTAGAAACGAATGCTGAGTAACTCAATTTTCCTTTTATTTACTTAGTACGAATTAGAAAGTTGATAATATTTTTTGTTCTGTTTTTATCTCCAGTGGTAAATTGCAAACACTGCAAGAAAATATATTTGAATAGACTGTTGTAATTCGAACTTCTACGGAAGAGGACTTGAAAAGCATGTAATTAATTTAAGAGATTATTTATGGATAGACGCGCACTTGTCGCTTCTGGTTTTGCCTTGAATTTTGGCAACGAATCTGGACGCCTTTTAAAAACGCAGCTTGTTCAAGAGCTCCTTTTTGGACTTCAGTGTAAATCAGGGTTGCCAACTTGCACAGTTTTCGTGTGAAATGCACTTTTTTTTCATTGCACCCTTTCACACCATGGACCGGATTTGCACTCTTTTTGTCCATTATTTGCTCTTTGCACTTTTTTTTGCACACTTTTATGAAATGATGATAGAAAAAGTATTAAGCCAAATTAAACTATACAAGTGCAAAAGATAGAACAGCTAGCCGGTATGATATCTGTTATCTATGCCTGGGCCGTCCCCCTAGCGTCTTTCTCGTTTTTTCGGCCATTTACCAAGAAGTAGCTCAAAGTACAGATAACCAGTGAAACATGGTAAATTCAAATCAAGTTTTATAGAAGGAAGTTGAAAGCTGTTGGGCACAACTGCTCTTAATGGAAATGGAAAAGTGAGTATGAAACATGAAGTAGGGGCGATGTAGAAGCAACGACCAAAATGAACCTACTAAGGCCTTATCTTAAACTTATAAAATTCTGCAAAGACTTTAGGCCTCTGCACAATTTAAAAGCGTGAATGACCCATATCTTCTTGTGATATCCATTTTTTTCTGAATTAAACACCTTACCAGACAGGGGTCCAAGAATTTTCTTTGGATGGGACTCATACTATCGAAATGATATAAAAAATGGGCAAATATTGAGCAGTTCATATTTTTAACATATGAATAAAGTGAACCTACCACTTGTTGCTCTTTCTTATGGTCTTTTCGAATATTATAATCGTTTTTGGCGCGAATTCACTTCACCCCACCCAAATATCCCAATTCAGGGTAGGGTAAAAGACCAGTATCCGGATGAGCAAAATTACGTAAAACTAAAACCCTCACAATTTGTTACCAAAGAGGAATTGAGAAGAATTGTATATATTAATGAATAGCTAAGAATCTAAGCTATGCATTGATATAGTTATTACTAAAATTATGCTAGATTAAACGCTTGAAATTATTGGGGTAAAATTCTACTTTAGTTACTTTTGGCTATCTTGGAAAGGGGTTGGGTTAGGAAAATGAAACTTTCAGGGATGGATCTACATGCTAAGGTATGTCACGGGAAGGTACTTTGTAGTACCTACCTCCACTCCTCCCCCCTCTATATAATGGTAAATTACTGCACATTAATAGTTGTTTTAGCTCACATTTCATCCTATATTATTATCATAATTATAAATCAATACTTACCTTACCGAACTTCAGCTTTTAAACTTGTTCATTAAAATATATTCCAAAATCCTATTTTCCTTTAACATTCATCTCTTTAAACTTATTTACTATATAGCTGACCTGCTTATGAAACCCGTTTGTGATGTCAGAACTTTGTTATCATAACCGCTTTAAGGGTATGTTGATAAGCAAGCCATTTAAACTATTAGTTAGGGAAAGGATTTGACAAGAGATAAGACCAGTAAAAAAATCCAAATTGTTTTTAGAGGACAAATTATGTTATGAGAAGATGTTTTTATTTTTATAGGTCCATGTGCTCATAAAGTTTGTTGAGTTTATTGAAACACTAGCATGGACTTTGTGTAGTTACGGACTCTCCATAAAACGTTGAAAAGTGCAAAGATGCACCTTAGCCAGGGGGGAAGTTGTGCTTGGGGTGGATTTCTAAGGGGAGAATTTTCCTTTGGGAGGGAAATTTCAGATGAGTGAATATTCTGTGGGAAATGTTACACTGGGGGGTATTGATGGAATTACTATATGAAATTCTTTTTAATTGTTTTACATTCTCTTTACCATACTTTTTATTTGGAGATGTTCCGGGGGCTTTTTCCTGTGCGTTTTGTTTTCTGGGAAATAATTTCCACGGAAGGGGGCATTTCTGGAGTGGTTAAGAAACTGATATATAGATTTAAGTCTTATTCCAACGAAAAAATTCTAAGGAGAATTTTTCAGGGTGAGTTGTCCACAAGCAAATTTACAGAGAGGGGAGATTCTCAGCGAGGAAAGAATTGTCTGGAGGGAATTTGACGGGGGGAGGTGCACTTTACGTTGGATGAAATTTCCATGGAAGAGTTCCGTGAGGGGGAGGGGTATATTTCATAGAGGGTGAGCCAGATTTAGCAGCCTTATTCGAAAAACAAACAGAAATTATGCCATATATGAAGGATTGCCCCTCCTCAATACCTTATTCTTTACGCTAAAGTTTGACTGTTTACTAAAATTGAAAAAAGGGGCTTTTTAATTAGAATAGGAAGCTATTTTAAAAGTGCTAACAGCTTTAGCGTAAAGAGCAAAGTATTGAGAAGGGGCGACCGTTCATATCCGGAATAAATCTTCCAAAACTAATGTGCCAATTGTGTTTTAATTTTTAATGCACTGTGAGCCAAAATCAAACCAACATTAGTTGAAAAACGTACAGAAATTAAATAAAAAACTAGTTTTATTAACTGGAAGTAAGGAGCAACGTTAAACCTTAAAATGAACAATAAGTATTCTGTATATGACAGGGGCTGTCCTCTCCTCAACCCCTAGCTCTTTACGCTGAAGTAACGAAAAGATCAAGGCGTAGAGGAGGGGACAATCCCTTTCAAATAAGGTCTAATTGCTGTTTGTTTTAAGTTTGAATGTCGCTCCTTACTTTCAGTTAAAAAAAAAACTTGTTTTTATTACTTAATCTCATAAAAACGATACTTTTTTCAATACATGAAGAACCGTGTATATTGCAACTATATCTGTCTGGTTTATATGCAAAACAACACAAGACACGAAAATTAACGTACAAGAGAGTAGTGAAGAATTATGATGTACAAAGTAATATTTGGCAGGGATAGTCACTAGATAAATCATTAGGGGTGGCAACATGATTAGATGATTTTTGGGGATTCGGGGAACCAAATTTTTTTTGGGGTGGCACATAGATTTCTGGGGAAATCCCCGAAAATTTGGGAATATTGCAAGCCCTGCTTGATTTCTAATCAGGAAAATCGAAATGCTTAAACCACACGAGAAAACAAAAGCTTTGATTTTGCGGTTGACACAATAACGAATTACCGCAAAATTAATTCAAAGTCAACCAAACACTGCCGCCTCTTCCGGCGGCGAGCCAGCAATGTTGTGACACTTCAGTGGCGGTCAACCAAGCCCCTCTTTGGTGGCGTTTGGTTAATGCGCCGGCATGGTGCTGGGATCTAGGTAAGACGCAGAGTGCTACAAACATCAGAATTGACTTATGAGGAAAGTTATGTCATGGAAAGATGTGTTTGAAATCCCCCTTTGCCCTAAACTCAAAATTTTACAAAATTTTGCCTTAGAGGCTTTTTTAAATATTTCTAAAGCACTAAGACATAGAGCGCTACAAGCATCAGACTGCACTTTAGATGACAAGTTATGTCATGAGAAGTTGTTTTTTAAATCCCCCTTCCTCCAAACTCAAAATTTTGTAAAATTATACTCTATAATCTTTTTAAATATTTCAAAACCACTAATAGATAGCGCACTACAAATATCGGAATCGACTTCAGAGGACAAATTATGTTATGGGAAGATGTTTTTGAAATTCCTCTTCCCCCAAAACTCAAAATTTTCCAAAATTTTACTTTCGAAGCTTTTTTAAATATTTCTAAAGCGCTAAGACATAGAGCGCTACAAACATCAGAATCAACTTTAGAGGATAAATTATGTTATGGCAAGATGTTTTTGAAACCCCCGTCCCCCCAAACTCAAAATTTTCCAAAATTCTACTTTAGAAGCTTTTAAAATATTTCTAAATCACTAATAAATAGAGTTCTAAAAACATCAGAATAAATTTAAGAGGACAATTTATATCACGGGAAGAGGTTTTGAAAAACCCCCTTCCCCCCCAAACTCAAAAATTTCCAAAACTCTACTTTAGAAGCTTTTAAAATGTTTATAAGGCAATAATAAAGGCAGTGCTAAAAACATCAGACTAAACTTCAGAGGACACGTTATATCACGGGAAGAGGTTTTGAAAATCCCCCTTCCCCCCAAACTCAAAATTTTAAAAAATTTTACTTTAGAAGCTTTTTTAAGTATTTACAAAGCGCTAAGACAGAGTGCTACAAACATCAGAATCGACTTTAGAGAACAATTTATGTTATGGGAAGATGTTTTTGAAATCCCCCTTCCCCAAACTCAAAATTTTCTAAAATTCTACTCTAGAAGCTTTTTAAATATTTCCAAAACACTAATAGATAGAGCGCTACAAATATCGGAATCGACTTCAGAGGACAAATTGTGTTATGGGAAGATGTTTTTGAAATCCCCCTTCCCCCAAACTCAAAATTTTCCAAAATTTTACTTTCGAAGCTTTTTTAAACGTTTCTAAAGCGCTAAGACATAGGGCGCTACAAACATCAGAATCAACTTTAGATGACAAATTATTTCATGGGAAGATTTTTTTGAAATCCCCCCTCCCCCCAAACTCAAAATTTTCCAAAATTATATTTTAGAAGCATTTAAAACATATCTAAAACAATAACATATTGAGATTTAAACACATAAGAATCGGCTTCAGTGTACACGTTACATCACGGGAATAGGTTTTTACAATCCCCCTTTCTTCCAAACTCAAAAGTTTCCAAAATTATACTTTAGGAGCTTTTTAAATATTTCTAAAGCACTAATAGATGGAGGGCTAAAAACATCAGAATAGACTTCAGATGACAAGTTATATCACGGGAATAGGTTTTTAAAATCCCCCTTCCCCCCAAACTCAAAATTGTGCAAAATTCTAATTTAGAAGCTTTTTAAATATTTTTAAAGAGCTAAGACATAGAGCGATACAAACATCAGACTCTACTTTAGAGGACAATTTATGTCAAGTGAAGATCTTTATTAAATCCCCCTTCCCCCCAAACTAAAAATTTTCCAAAATTCTACTTTAGAAGCTTTTTAAATATTTCTAAAGCGCTAAGACATAGAGCGTTACAAACATCAGAATCAACTTTAGAGACCAAATTATATTATGGGAAGAAGTTTTTGAAATCCCCCTTCGCCCCAAACTCAAAATTTTATAAAGTTCTAGCCAATTTTTCCATGGAGGGGGGGTATTTTACCCAGGGGGTAAAGTATTTGGACAGTTTGAAGTCAGAAAATAATTATTTCTAGGTAATAGGGCCACTAAAAAATTACAGAAGAACAGCAAGGTATCTGGAAATGTTGTTAACTAAAAAAAAAAAAAAAAAAGAACATCCTTGTATAAAGTAAATGTAATGTTTCATTTTTCTTTTTTTTTTTAACAAACATCAGTGCCGACGCGAAAGCATTACGGTTTCTGCCAAATTTAAATTTCTGCAACCTGGGACTAAACAAGCCGAATGATTCAACTTTCTACTGTCGAGGCAGTCTTGGAGTTGTATTATAAACATAGCATGTTATTGAGAAGCAGGAATTGTGATAACTGTGGCCAGATTTGCGTAAAATAAAGAAATTCATTTTGTTGCCAGAAGTATAGGCTTATACCTATCTGAGGTGGCCGCGAATATTCTCAGGTAAAGTGTAATTTTTCAAAATCGGTCTATGACAAAACATGGATGGCTGGTTCACACCTTTCTCTGCTAAAAAATTTCTGTTTTTTGATGATTAGGCTTCAAATACCGCCTCCAAGGGAGAATTTTATGATAAAAAATGTTATTTGTTGTAAAAAAAAAACCTTTGTGGATTGGAGCCAGTTCTACAGAGAGGTTTGTATGTACATATGTCATTCAAACTCCGCTCATTTGGGAGGAGAAGGAGTCATTGTTGAGATAGATGAAGCCAAATTTGGGAAGCGTAAATACAATCGTGGTCGGATTGTCGTGGATGCTTGTGTGTTTGGTGGAATAGAGCGAGGAACTGGTAATTCATTCATGGTTTCTGTGTCAGATAGAAGTAGTGCCAAGTTGTTGGAAATTATCCAAAACTGAATCCTGCCGGGGACAACAGTTATTAGTGACTGTGTGAGGGCCTACAATTCTCTAGCTAGCCAGGGCTATCATCATGTACCCGTCAACCACAGCATAATTTTTGTTGACGCTACAACAGGCGCTCACACACAAAACATCGAAAGACACTGGCTTGAAGTTAGAGAAAATAACCCACATATGGTAGAAGAAAAGAACATATTGAAGGATATCTAGCAGAGCACTATTTCAAAAAAAAATATTCAATGTCCTCGAGAATGCACCATTTCATGAAACATATATCGGAGCTTTATAACAAAACTAATTTGTTTTTTATGGGTATTATTTACTAGTTAATTTTTAAAACGTTGTAACAGAAAATATGGCAATTTACAATATCTAACCCCATTTGTTCTTAAAGCCATCCAAATGTTTTTTTTCCAAATAGTTTAGTTTAGCAATATTCATTATTGAAGCTCCGAGACGTTATTGAAGTGTCACTAGGGCGGGGGAGAGAGGGGGCGGAAGTAAATATTTAACTATAGAATAATCGGTACTTGTGCATTATAAATAACCCACCACCATACACAAAAGAAGTTAAGTTTGGTTACTGCTAATGAAATAAAATAAAATAGGATGAATATAATAGTTTAGAAACAAATTTGGACTACATATTTGCATATTTGGGGGTGGGGGTAAATTATAGCATATATTAAAAGTAGTAAGGCAATGCACAGTCCAGCCAGTGCTTGCGTAATTTGTCTTACCTCTCGTCTGAGGCATGAATATACAGTGTAGTCTAACCGGTACATTGGCTTACCAGGGTTAGTCACCTATTACTATGAACGGTAGTTGCCCTACCAGACGGGTTTTCTAATGTGATAGTCATTTTTTTGGGTCATACGGTGAGAGAGAGGTGGTTAGTCTATATAGAGTAAGTTGAATAGTAGGTTTTTTTTTTTTTTTTTTTTTTTTTTTTTTTTTAACAACTTGGCGACGTATGATGTACTCAGGCAAAAAACCTATAAATGTTCATACACTACATTCCAATTTTCATTATGTTTTAACACTGATTATAGTATATCACATTTTATTAACTTTGAAAACAATGGATTCGTCAATTTTCAATGTGAGTACACTTTTCATTCTTTTATCCCCCCCCCCCCAAAAAAAAAAAAAAAAAAAAAAGTTTTACTAGTAAATTCAAATTTCAGGGGGATTTAGCCCCCCCCCCCCCTCCAACAATACAAAATCTTAAGAATATAATGAGTATATTCGATAGAAACGGCAAAGCACGCTTTTTTCTATTATGTAAATAAAATCTCTCCTCCACAGCTATGTTTACAAGTTTTAATTGTTTTGAAAAACAGTTCTTTATCATTCAGAAGCAAGCTTTTTCCAAACATGCTGTATTTTTCCGGTTTGAATGAAAACCTTGCGTGTTACAAAGAGACTGACAGTTTTGTGGAGTCAAATTTCACAGGCTTTTGCTATAAACGGGCTTTGTCTAATTCCGATGTCGCGGCTATACTTACAAGCAGTTTCTCAACATTTATGGTGACAATCCACGTCTGAACGACTTTCTAGTGCTAAATGATGAATGAGGCGCTGATTCCCCTATCCCTCCCCCTAATGATTTTAATAATAATTCTTTTGGGATTTCCTTGAAAAATATCATTTTTTTATTTTCAATGAAAAAATTGTGCCTTCATGATTCTGAGTAACTCATTCCATCCCCCTATTTTTTTAGGGGCTTGGTAACGCACGGATGACATTGTTACACTTTGGTGGTGGTTAATCGAAGCTCCCGTTGACGGTGTTCGGTTGATGTGCCCTCATTTTCATTAATGCCACTTATTTACTGAGGAAATTAAATCTCGTACAGGCTTTTACTGAGGACATTAAATCTCGTATGTGCGTTTACTAAGGACAAAGTTTTTAGTAGTAGTAGTGGTAAAGGTCCGAGTCGTGCTTGCGTAATTTGTCTTACCTCTCGTCTGAGGCATGAATATACAGTGTAGTTTAACCGGTACATTGGCTTGCCACGGGTCAGTCACCTATTACTACGAACGGCACTTGCCTTAACAGACGGGTTTTTATGAGGTAACAGCCATTTTTAACAGTTTCAATTGCACAAGGAGACAGGTTTCTGGTGGGTATAGAATTTGAGAGTTGATAAAGTGAAATTATGACACTATTCTAGTTTTTTCTAAACCGGTATTTCCTATAACTTAATAAAGGGTAAAGGTGATTAGCGATTACGGGCGAGGATAGTACGAATTGCTTGTGAAAAACCCGGATGAATTAGTTGAAAATAAAGTTTTAAGAAGAAATGTCTGAAAAGTAACGATAGAATGACATTGTGACTTGACCTCGCTTTACCTCTCCGATGTGGTCTGTGTAATACACAAGTAACGTTTGAAAAGTATTGTCAATTTAAAAAGAAATGGCTGAAAAGTGTTTTGAGGGAGAGGGGATTGCATGGAGGGTTGAGGTGCACGAGGGCTTCAGTTAAACGGGGTATAGTTTCACGGGGGTTTAGTTAAATTGGGTTGAGTTGCACGAGCGTTCAGTAGCACGAGAGTTCAGTAGCATGGGGTTTCAGTTGTACAGGGTTTCGGTTATAAAGGGGTTCAGTTACATGGGGGGTTCAGTTGCAAGGGGGTTGAGTTAAATAGGGCTTCAGATCCACGAGAGTAGTGCTTTGTCGTGGTTTAGCTTGTCACAGTTACATTCTCTTGACCTTTCAAAGTTCACTTTGATTTTATTTCATTGATTCTTTTTGTTTGCATGTGCGGGCTGGTGTTTGCAAGTCCAAGTTGGGTTTTCAGACCTACGTTTTTTAGATTTTCGTGGGTGTTTGGATGTTTTGCCGAAAAAAAACATAGTTGTACCCTCAACGCCTCGCTCTTTACGCTAAATTTTTTTATTGTTTAAAAAATTAGAGTTTTGAGAAAGTTAAACTTTAATGTAAAGGACGAGTCGTTGAGGAGGGGACAGCCCCTTTCATAAAAAGAATAAGTTCTGTTCGGTTTAAGTTTTAGCATCGTTCCTTACTCTCAGTAAAAAAAAAATTTTTTTTTACTTACTTAATAATGGAAAATTTAGTATTTTTTCTAATGTAAGTGTTTTCTTAAAAAAATGGACCATCTGTAACAAATGTAGCCTTAGCTAGTTAAAACTGCACATAAACTCTTGATTTTTTGTCGTGTTACTTTGATAATAAAGGAACATTTGGTTTTCTTTCCTAATTTAGTGTGTTTTCTTAAGAAAATGCCCCATCTTTAACAAATTTTGCCTTAACTAGTTAAAACTGTGCATAAATTTTCCAATTTTATTTATGTTACTTAGCTAATAAAGGAACATTTGGTTTTCTTTCCTTATTTATATGTTTTCTTTTGTTTGCATGTCCGGGGTGATGTTTGCAAGTCTAAGTAGGGCTTTCAGACCTACGTTTTTTAGATTTTCGTGGGTGTGTGGATGTTTTGCCGAAAAAAACATAGTTGTACCCTCAACGCCTCGCTCTTTACGCTAAATTTTTTTTGTTTAAAAAATTAGAGTTGTGAGAAAGTTACACTTTAATGTAAAGAACGAGTCGTTGAGGAGGTTGCACTCCCTTTCACAAACGGAGTAATTTTTGCTAGTTTTAAGTTTTAAAATAATTCCTTAATCTCGGTTTAAAAAAAACTTGTTTTTTACTCTGGTGATAATGTAAAAATTAGTATTTTGTCCAATTTAAGTGTTTCATTAAGAAAATGCTCTATCTGTAACAAATATAGCCTTAGCAAGTTAAAACTGCACATAAACTTTTGATTTTTTCTTGTGTTACTTAGATAATATAAGAAAATTTGGTTTTCTTTCCTAATTTAGTGTTTTTTCTTAAGAAAATGCCCCATCTTTAACAAATTTTGCCTTAACTAGTTAAAACTGTGCATAAATTTTTCAATTTTATTTATGTTACTTAGCTAATAAAGGAACATTTGGTTTTCTTTCCTTATTTATATGTTTTCTTTTGTTTGCATGTCCGGGCTGGTGTTTGCAAGTCCAAGTTGGGTTTTCAGACCTACGTTTTTTAGATTTTCGTGGGTGTTTGGATGTTTTGCCGAAAAAAACATAGTTGTACCCTCAACGCCTCGCTCTTTACGCTAATTTTTTTTTGTTTAAAAAATTAGAGTTGTGAGAAAGTCACACTTTAACGTAAAGAGCGAGTCGTTGAGGAGGGGACAGCCCCCTTCGTAAACGGAATAATTTCTATTCGTTTTAAGTTTTGACATCGTTCCTTACTTTCAGGAAAAAAAAAACTTGTTTTTTAAATAGGTAATAATGGAACATTTAGTATTTTGTCTAATGTAAGTGTTTTCTTAGGAAAATGGCCCATCTGTAACAAATATAGCCTTAGCTAGTTAAAACTCCACATAAACTCTTGATTTTTTATCGTGTTACTTAGATAATAAAGGTACATTTAGTTTTCTTTCCTAATTTAGTGTGTTTTCTTAAGAAAATGCCCCATCTTTAACAAATTTTGCCTTAACTAGTTAAAACTGTGCATAAATTCTTCAATTTTAGTTATGTTACTTAGCTAATAAAGGAACATTTGGTTTTCTTTCCTTATTTATGTGTTTTCTTAAGAAAATGCCCCATCTTTAACAAATTTAGGCTTAGCTATTTAAAACTGCACATAAACTACTGATTTTTTGTCGTGTTACTTAGATAATAAGGGAACATTTGGTTTTCTTTCCTAATTTAGTGTGTTTTTTTAAGACAATGATACATCGTTAAAAAATTATGCCTTAAATAGTTAAAACTGCACATAAAGTCTTCAATTTTAGTTATGTTAGTTAGTTAATAAAAGAACATTTGTTTTTTTTCCTTATTTATGTGTTTTTGCAAGGAAATGGCCCATATTTAAGAAATTTAGCCTTAGCTAGTTAAAACTGCATATAAACTCTAGATTTTTTGTCGAGTTACTTAGATAATAAGGGAACATTTGTTTTTCTTTCCTAATTTAGTGTGTTTTTCTTAAGAAAATGATCCATGTTTAACAAATTAAATCGTAGCTAGTTAAAACTGAACATGAACTCTTGAGTTTTTGTCGTGTCAGTTAGATAATGCAGGAACATACGGTTTTCTTTCCTAATTTAGTGTGTTTTCTTAAGAAAATGATCCATCGTTAACAAATTTAGCCTTAAGTAGTTAAAACTGCAAATGAACTCTTGATTTTTTGTCGTGCTACTTAGATAATACAGGAACATTTGGTTTTCTTTCATAATTTACTGTGTTTTCTTAAGAAAATTATTCGGGGAAACGCTGTTTGAGGAGGGGGAAGCTATCAAAATTGTCACTTTTCTGCAGCTGAATCATTTGACTTAAAGATTTTGGGAAGAAGCTGAAAGAGTCTAAAAAATAAATTTTATTCAGGCGAATGTTAGCCTTGTCAAATTTTTTTCACATAAATTATAGCACCAGTAGCTTCTCTGATGATTTGGGTATGATATTACATGAAAACGAACCATCTATCCTTGCATTATCTACAACTCTACCATTAGGAATGCGAGCCAATGCCGGAAGAACAAACTTTAACTCGTAATTTGACTTGTGTATAAAAACAGGCGAGAAATATTGTTTTCTAACGATTGCTTAGCTAGTTAAAACTGCGCATAAATTCTTGATTTTCATTCTAACTTAACTTGTAGGAATAGGACTTCATTCAAACAAGTAAATCAGCTTTATTCAAAGTATAATAGCGCATAAAAAAAAGACTATTATTTTTCCTCATTCTTCCCTCCATAACCACGTGCTAACGCCTCTATCTCGCTTTCGCCCAGTTTCCTTCTTAGTATACGATAGAAATTAGGGCTACCCCATCTCCATATTTCGTAATAGACGTCATGCGTTATGTAATGATTATCATCAAATCTAGGTTCCGTATATAAAAAAAAAAAATTTCAAAATAAAAATTAATTTTCATTGAATACTTTTTCTTGAAACTTAAAAGACGCTAAAAGATGGTCCCCATGAAACTATTGCAGTTTCTATGAGAATGAAAGAATTTCAGAATCAATTTAATTTTCATATGAATGCTTTTCATTTAAGTTTAAAATACGTTAAAAGACAGTTCCCGTGAAATTTTTGCAGTTTTCTATAGAAATTAACGATTTTCAAAATCAAAACAAATGGCCAATCTTTAACAAATTTAGCCTTAGCTACTTAAAACTGCGCATAAATTCTTGATTTTCATTCTAACTTAACTTGTAGGAAATAATCGAGTCAAACTCAAAACGAGCAGAAATTAACATGAGTTGGGTGCAAAAACCCCCTATGTCTCACCAATTTAATTTTATTTAATCTGATTACTTTTTATTTAAGCTTAAAATACGCTAAATGACTGTTCCCATGAAATAATTTCTGTTTTCTACAAAAATGAACGATTTTCAAAATGAAAGAAAATAGCCTAACTTTAACGGATATAGCATTAGCTAGTTAAAACTGCGCATAAATCCTCGATTTTCATTTTAACTTAACTTGTAGGAAATAATCGAGTTAAAGTGAAAACGAGCAGAATTTAACAAAAGTTGAGTACAAAAATCCCCTGGGTCTTATATTTAATTAACTGTTTGGGGCTTTCAGACATAGTTTTTAGATGTTCATGCGTGTTAGGTTCCTGGATGGTTTTTTGAATCCTCCCCCCAATGAAATAAGATTTTCTTAGAACTCACCTCTCTAGCCATAACTCTGTTCAAACTTATGCGAAGATATACAAGTTTGATGAAGTATTTTCCTACTTAACAAATACATTAATAACTTCCAAGATGATAGGACTGTATGACACAGAATTTATCAGTTACCGAGAGTTCAATGACTCCTCCCCGCAATGACTTCCAAGGGTTTTATGACTCCTCTCCACAATGAATTCAGATGGTTTTAGGACTCATCCCCCTAGCCATAACTCCATTCAACCTTGAGAGAAGATATACAAGTTTGATTAATTATTTTTCTGCTTAAAAACTACATTAATAACTTCCAAGACGATAGAATTGTATGGGACAGAATTTATCGGTTTGAAAAAATCATCTTATGGTATTATATTTAAATATACATTTTTATTATTGTCGATGGAACTCGAAGAAATTTATTGTTATCATTGGCTAGTGAACTAGAACATGTTTGAGTATGATAAAAGCTTGTGGAGTACTACATTACGTCATATAAACATACTGGGATTCTACGATAGAGTGATTACACCACTTAATAATGCTGGTCAGGAACTGAGAAATGTTTAGGAGGAATTCAGTGAAATTTGCAGCTTTTTCGGGGTTGAAGCGCTCTACGTAAAGGGCAATGTACCTACAGATAAAGTTTTAATTCAAAAGTATGACCCTAGGATTCCACTTTTCAATCTAGAAGAGTTTAAGTGTCCTAAGTTTGAAGGGGGTTATCACCGTCCTGAAGACGAGGTTAGGTTCTTCGCACAGTGGATACCTAAGAACATACCTGATCGTGATAAATCCATAAGACATGGTAAAAACTATTCTATATCATGGGACCATCGTTTGTGGATGTTTAAGAGTGAACTCTAAGTACTATTTTTATGTAAACATTTTTTTTGTTGTGTTTTTTTTTTCTCAAAAAAAAAATATGTTAATACGTTTAAGCAATAAATATATTTAAGCTTAACCCATCTTTATTCTTTAGAATAGTTCTATTGTAAGCAAGTAACAAACTCTTTCCTGAAGTCACCTCTTGGATACACAATGCAGAAATTTCATTTAAGAAACTATGAAAAAATTGTAAGTAAGTAAGTAACAAATTCTTTCTTGAATTCACCTCTTGGATACACAATACAGAAATTTCATTAAAGAAATTATGAAAAAATTGTAAGTAAGTAGCAAATTCTTTCTTAAACTCACCTGCTGGATAAACAAAGACATTTAATTCAAAAAATTAGCACAAAATTCTAAGTATGTAACAAACTCTTTATTGTTTACACGACTTAGATACACGATGTAGAAATTTAATTCAAGAAATTATGAAAAATTTCTCAGTAAGTAACAATTTCTTTCTTGAAGTCAACTCTTGGACACACAATACGGAAATTTCATTCAAGAAATTATGAAAATATTTGTAAGTAAGTAACAAACTCTTTATTGATTTCACCTCTTGGATATACAGTACAGATACTTCATTCAAGAAATTATGAATAAAAAAACGCAAGTAACTAACTTTTTTTTTCTCTTTATCACAAACAACTTTCACTTACCTACACGATGTACAAATTTAATTCAAGAAATTATGAAAAAATTCTCAGTAAGTAACAATTTCTTTCTTGAAATCAACTCTTGGATTAACAAAACGGAAATTTCATTCAAGAAATGCTATGAAAATAATTTGTCAGTAAGTAACAAACTCTTTTTAATTCACGTCTCTTGAATAGACAGTATCTGATACTGTCTATTCAAGAAGTGATATCAATAAAGAGTTTGTTACTTACTGACAAATATTTTCATAGTTTCTTGAATGACATTTCCGTATTGTGTATCCAAGAGTTGACTTCAAGAAAGAAATTGTTACTTACTGAGAATTTTTTCATAATTTCTTGAATTAAATTTCTACATCGTGTAGCTAAGTGAAAATTGTTTGTGATAAAGAGAAAAAAAAGTTACTTACTTGCGCTATTTTTTCATAATTTCTTGAATGAAGTATCTGTATTGTATATCTAAGATAAGAAAACAATAAAGAGCGTGTTTCTAACTCACAAATATTTTCATAATTTCTTAAATGTATTTTTCGTATTCAGAATCTACGAGAAGATTTCAAGAAAGAAATTGTTACTTACTGAGAATGTTTCAATAATTTTTTGAATGTAATTTCTAACTCTTATAGCTAACTCGTGAAAACAATAAAGAGTTTGTTACATACTTAGAATTTTGTCCTAATTTTTTGAATTAAATGTCTTTGTTTATACAGCAGGTGAGTTTAAAAAAGAATTTGCTACTTACTTACAATTTTTTCATAATTTCTTTAATGAAATTTCAGTATTGTGTATCCAAGAGGTGAATTGAAGAAAGAGTTTGGTACTTACTTACTTAAAATTTTTTCATAGTTTCTCAAATGAAGTTACTGCATTGTGTATCCAAGAGGTGACTTCAGGAAAGAGTTTTTTACTTGCTTACAATCGAACTATTCTAAAGAATAAAGACGGGTTAAGCTTAAAGATATTTATTTCTTAAATTTATTAACAATTTTATTTTTATAGAAAAAAAAAACACAACAACAAATGATTACATAAAAATAGTCCTTAGAGTTAACTCTTTAACATCCACATATAATTGTCTCATGATATAGAATATTTTTTACCATTTCTTATGGATTTATCACGATCAGGTATGTTCTTAGGTATCCACTGTGCGAAGAACCTAACCTCGTCTTCAGGACGGTGATAACCCCCTTCAAATTTAGGACACTTAAACTCTTCTAGATTGAAAAGTGGAATCCTAGGGTCACACGTTTGAATTAAAACTTTATCTGTAGGAACATTGCCCTTTACGTAGAGCGCTTCAACCCCGAAAAAGCTGCAAATTTCACTGACTTCCTCCTGAACGTTTCTCAGTTCCTGACCAGCATTATTAATTGGTATAATCACTCTCTCGTAGAATCCTAGTATGTTTATATGACGTAATGTAGTACTCCACAGGCTTTTATCATACTCAAACATGTTATAGTTCACTATCCAATGATAACAGTAAATTTCTTCGAGTTCCATAGACAATAATAAAAATGTACATTCAAATATAACACCGCAAGATGATTTTTTCAAACTGATAAATCCTGTGTCATACAGTCCTATCATCTTGGAAGTTATTAATGTAGTTGTTAAGTAGAAAAATACTTTATCAAACTTTTATATCTTTGCTCAAGGTTGAATGGAATTATGGCAAAAGGTATGAGTCCTAAAATCATCTGAATTCAGTGTGTGGAGGAGTCATAAAACTCTTAGACGTCAGTGCGGGGAAGAGTCATTTTGCTCACTGTAACTGATAAATTCTGTGTCATACAGTCCTATCATCTTGGAAGTTATTAATGTAGTTTTTAAGTAGGAAAATACTTTATGGAACTTGTATATCTTCGCACAAGGTTGAACAGAGTTATGGCTAGGGGGATGAGTTCTAAGAAAATCTGAAGTCATTGGGGGGAGGAGTCAAAAAACCATCCAGGAACCTAACAAGCATGAACATCTAAAAACTATGTATGAAAACCCCAAACAGTTAATTAAATATAAGACCCAGGGGATTTTTGTACTCAACTTTTCTTAATTTCGGCTCGTTTTCACTTTAATTCGATTATATCCTAAAAGTTAAGTTAAAATGAAAATCGATAATTTATGCGCAGTTTTAACAAGCTAAGGCTATATACGTTAAAGTTAGGCTATATTGTTTGATTTTTAAAATCGTTAATTTTTGTAGAAAACCAAAATTTTTTCATGGGAACCGTCATTTAGCTTATTTTAATCTTAAATGAAAAGTATTCATATGAAAGAAAATTAAATTGGGGAGACATAGGGGATTTTTGCACCCAACTCATGTTAATTTCTGCTCGTTTTGAGTTTGACTCGATTATTTCCTACAAGTTAAGTTAGAATGAAAATTAAGAATTTATGCGCAGTTTTAAGTAGCTAAGGCTATATTTGTTAAAGATGGGCCATTTGCTTTGATTTTGAAAATCGTTAATTTCCATAGAAAACTACAAAAATTTCACGGGACCTGTCTTTTAACGTATTTTAAGCT
>NC_142811.1:19283723-19316293 GCF_049724085.1 Artemia sp. Qi Xiang Cuo
CAAAACATTACCTGGTCCCAGGAAGCTCGAACCTTCTTAGACAATCTCAAGAAAGCACTTACTTCTGAGCCGGTATTGGCGTTACCAGATTTCGAAAAAGGACACTTCATGGTCACTACTAATGCCTCGGCTCTTGGTATCGGTTCAGTCCTTTCCCAAATAATCCCCGTAGAAAACCACCCCGACCCTCTACAGAAACCCCCTAAGTGTATAGAGAAGGTCATATGCTATTCAAGTAAAACTTTATCGAAAGGCAAAAGCAGTTATTCAGCAACACAATTAGAGCTACTATCTATAATTTACCACTTGGACAAATTTAGACATTATTTAGTGGGTCAAAGGTTTAAGCTGCGTTCGGACCATTAAAGCTTGCAGTACCTAAGCACATTCAAAAATCCAACGGGAATTTTAGCTAGATAAATAATGAAAATCCAAGATCTGGACGAATTTGAGCATTTGACGGGTAAACAAAATGCCCCCTGTGATTACTTGAGTAGATGCCACGACAATAACTCCTCAGATAATGAAAACAAACAAATAAATGCCATCAATCCCAGTCAACAAAAACACAAAAAGAATAAACCTAAAATTCGAATACAAGAAAACAAGAATAATCATTGCCCTTTATCACTAGAAAATATAAAAAGAAAACAAATTAAGGATAAAATGTGTTTGACTCTCAGCAACTATTTTGTTAATTTTGATAAGCTGCCTGATAAATTCTAAGCCATAAGAAGTGAAAAAGACAATAATTATTACGATTTAGACGATGAAATCCTCTTCAGGATAGTAACAGACGATACTAATAGAAACCAAATTTCAATAATCTCCGTGCTACCCCAAAATTTCATTGTACCTGCCTTCGAATTTTTTCATTAGGATACAGGCGGACACTTGGGAATGACGAAAACTTATCATAGATTAAAACAATATTTCTTCGTTCCATCAGCGTTAACCAAACTCAAAGAATTCATAAATAATTGCGAACCATGTTATTTGAGAAAAAATCCCCAAACTTATCCCCCCCCTCCCATGGGAAGGATACCAACAGCAAAATACCCTTTTGATATTATTTCGCTTGATTTGCATGGAACCAGTGGAGGTTTACCTGTTTTTAACAGAGGACAAACGTGTGTACTCGGCGTAATCGATTATTTTACTGGATTTATGTTTAGTAAATCATTAAAAAATCAAAGCGTGTATGCCAGAAGCAAAGCATTAGCAAAATTATTTTTGAATTTTTGCATCCCAACAACGGTATTGAGCGACAATGGAAGCAATTTTGTTTCCAAAATAACCAAGGACTTATTGAGTTTCCTCAATATAAAAAAACTAGTGACATCCCCTTACCACCCCCAAGCAACTGGCAAAATATAAAATCACCATAAAATATTCTCGAATGTCTTTAGTATTTATACAACAGATAACAGGAACGACTGGGACCAATTCTTACCGTACTTAACCAACGTGATCAATACCGCATTTTCAAAAGTAACGAAAGAGACCCCTTTTTATTTATTATTTGGCCGCGATTTCAAAATACCGTATGAGGAAGTTATAGAATTCAGACAGTATTACAATAATACAGAGGACTATAAACAGGAGTTCATAAACAGAACGAGAAAAACTTAAAAGATAGTTAGGCAGGAATTAGAAAAATCTAAAATGAATCAAGAGCGGAATGACCTCCCCCATGTCAAGGGAAAAATATATTTAGAAATAGGAGATCGCGTATATCTAAAGAATGAAGCTACAACTGTAGGCAAAAAACTCTCCAATCGATACTCCGGACCATATAGGAATTATAAAAAAATATGACAACGGTTTAACTTTTAAAGTGATAAACTCTGAAACTTGAAGAACTTATAAGGCACACGTTAGTTGAATAAAAAGAGGCAAATTTCCGGAAAAATTGGCATCGCAACAAGCGTCTGACGAATCGGCGGAAAAAGATGCGGAAAACAAACCTTCTCAGTCTAGGCTGGCTGAATTAAAACCTTTTAATTTCAAGCAAGATTATTTTGTTAATAATAGCGACGAAGAAGATTTTGAGGAATTCTTAGTTATGAAAAATGTGGTAATTCCCAAAAGAAAATCCCTAATACCAGTGAGAATAAAAACGTCAAAAATTCCAAAAAGTTCATCGTCAGAAAGTTCAGAAGAATTAGACTATGCACTATCCCCAAAAACTCAATTTTTTCCTGATAGAATTTCTACCCCTTGTCCCCCCAAAAGATTTCCAGATGATATGGTATCACCAACCATCCCAATAAAGATACCCTTATCGTTACAGGATGAATTAAATAGAGCTATCGAAACCTCTGGTGTCAAGATAAAGAAAAATCCACCAAAGGACACAAACAAAAAAAAATATAAGACAAGCCATGGACATAATCAATTTTCCTTTAAAAACAAGGCAAAGTACATTGCCTTGTACCCAGGAAACCCCTGAAGATGTAAACCCAGGACAATATCTTGGCATAACAGTGTCCAAAGTTAAGCCCAAAGAATGGTTCTCCTGGCAAGAAACAATGGTACAGAAAATGCCCCACCCCCCTGAAAATATGGTATTTAAACAATGGAGACATCTTGCAAAAACATTTGACTCTTCCCAAAATTCTCAGGAATCTTTTAACTCTCCTGAGTTAAAAAGTTTAACTCTCCTGAGTTAAACTCTCCTGAGAATTCGACACGAGGTACCGGAAAATAATCCCTCTACCTCCAGAGGAGACGAAATATATGAAGCAAGGAATTGTGACACCCCAGAATCACAAGGCACCACCTCCAAAAGCCACAATGACGAGTCCTCAGAGACCAGTGCTATTGAGTCAGATGATGGATCAGTTCCGGACTAACCCAAAGACACACAAAAACGAAAACTAACTTCGGCTGCGGCCCATGCGAAAGAGGCTAAATTAAAAGGTCAAAAATTCCAATTGAAGCAATACAAGAAATTTGACCTAATCTCAGTGGGAAAGTCCAAAAAGAATAAAACGCAAGAAGGCGAAGAGGAAGTTATCACAAAGTCTGGTAGATTGGTTGAAAAACCAGATAAGTGGAAGTACGTCTAGAGACCAAGTACTTAAAAACTCATAAAATAATGTTGATGCAAATTTGAGTAAGATAAACAGTAAAAGAAAAATACTGATAACTGGTGTCATAGATGACTTCATCCAAGGAGGACTCACTTGACTTAAGTCCCATCCGTCCTTGAAGGTCGTTTTGGGGCCTCTTTCTTCGTAACGGCGTGGATGTGCCTTTTGTATGCTTCACGGTCTTCTGCTAGGCGAAGAAGGTCCGAGAGGCGGTGAGGTGCAAAGTTTTCCTTCCACCTTTTTGGGGGACGACCATGAGGACGAGAACCGTGAATTTGGCCTTCGAAGGTGATTTTTGAGAGACGGGACCGACTCATCCATTGTACGTGACCGAGCCATCGAAGTTGCTGGAGCTGGATCTTCATGAGAATTGTTTGTTGCACTTTAAGGCGCTCGAGAAGTTCGACATTTGAGATTCTATCAAGGTAAGTGATCCCACCGATGCGGCGGAGGCACTTAGTTTCAAATGCTGCAAGTCGACGGTTGTCATTTACCTTCAGTGTCCATGTTTCACATGAGTAGATTGCGATGGGGATGATAAGGGTATCAAAAAGTCGTGTCTTAAGCCGCAGAGACAAATCCTTGCTTCGCCATATGGGCATAATGGCCTTGAAACTGGAACTCGCGAGGGCGAGACGTCTTTTAATGTCTTTTGATAGACTGTTGTCGCTGGTGATCAGACTACCAAGGCAAGGGAACTCGTCAACCCACTGGATACTCTCTCCATTAATTTTCAGGTCTGGCATAACTGTATCCTGTGGCTTACGTGAGCAGCACATAGCCTTTGTTTTTGATACATTTATGATCATTCCAAAAGAACTAGTGGCTTCGAAGACGTCGTTAGCCACGGCTTGTAGATCCTCGGGTGTTTCAGCCATTTCGTCGATATCGTCGGCGTAGGCTAGCTTATCTATCTGAACATACCCCTATATGTGCGCCACAAGTTGTCTCCACCAGGGATAAGACTGCTGTGAGGAAAAGGTTGAACAGCTCTGGAGACAAAAGGCATCCTTGAAGGACACCTGCGGAAGTCTGGAAACTGTCAGTGAGACCTTCACTAGTCATGACGCGACTCCCAAATTTTGAGTACATATCCTTGATAAGATCTACTAGGTTTCGTGGGATTCCGTAATGGAGGAGGATATGCCATAGGCCATTTCTCCAAATAAGGTCAAATGGTTGCCTAAAGCCGATGAAGAGCTGCTACAGGTCGCGACCTAATTCCAAATATTTCTCTAAAATTTGGCAAACAGTGAAAATTTGATAACGGTCGATCTCCCAGGGCGAAACCCGGCTTGGTATTCTTGGATGACTATGGTAGATACGACTCTGATTCGTTGGAGTGTAATTCGGGTAAAGATCTTGGCAGTTTAACTTGTTAGGCTAATAGGACGGTAATTATCACATACTGCCTTTGACCCCTTCTTGTGTAGTGGAACAATTGTGGCTTCACACCAAGAAGATGGGAAATTACTCTTTTGCCAGGCACCGGATACAATCTTGTGGAAAAGATCTATAAGTGGTTCACACCGGACTTTCAGCAGTTCTGCCTGTATCCTGTCCGGGCCAGGGGCCTTGTTGGTCTTCAGCGCTTGGATAGCATCCTCGACCTCAGAACGGAGAGAAGGTGGGCTGGGGTCTGAGACAGTAACGGGAAAGAGGTCCAGGACAGCAGGTTTTGGAAAGATATCAGGATTAAGCCTTTCTTTGAAATACTCCATCCATCTCGATCGGATACCTTCTGTGCTTTGTATCTGAGAGCCATTTTTATCTAGCAGTGCACAAGAACTGAGGTTTTTCTTGCTTGTTTGCTCACAAACTCTCTTATACATGAAGTATGAATCGCCTCTCTTAAAATCAGCCTCACACTGTTCACATTTGTCTTTAATGTAGGTGCGATGGGCTCTACGGGTGGCTTTTTCTACAGCACACTTCAACTGCTTATATCTGTCCCTGCTCTCTCTGTCTGACCTGTTTTTTCGTTTCTCAGCAAATAATAAAATGATTTCGTTGGTTATCCAAGGCTTTTTATCACCCTTTTTGGTTCCTAGGGCGGATATCGCTACTTTGCTGATGATCATAGAGGAGTCTGTGACCAGTTTATCGATATCCTCTTTAGACAGAGTTACAGGAATATTAGAAAGAAGGTCCGATATTTGAGTAGACAGTTCATCGATGTAGATTTGGCGAGTTTGAGGGTCTTTGAGAAGATGTGTGTTGAAACAAGCGGGTCTATTATTCAGCTTTGCGTAAGATTTCAGGCGTATCTTTAGTGCAGACATGACCAAGGAATGCTCGGTGTCGAAATCGCCACCTGCGAGGGTGACAGTATCTAGCACAGATGATTTCCACCGCCTTGAGACGAGCACGTAATCAGTAAGATTACGGGTTTTTCCATCCAGCGAAGTCCAAGTCGCCTTACGACGTTCTCTATGTTTGAAGAGAGTATTGGTAATGGCTAGATCACTGTCTCTGCAAAATTCAATGAGGCGTTCTCCCCTCTTGTTAAGTCGTCCAAGGCCAAATTTACCCATAACATCTTCATTTCCAGCAGAATCGTTACCAACAATAGCATTGAAGTCGCCGATGACAACAACAAGGTCTTTTTAGGGAACTGCGTCAATTAGACTTTGCAGTTGGAGGTAGAAACTGTCAGACTCTTCATCTGGTTTGCTGCAGTCAGGAGCGTAGACTTGTATGATCGTGATGTTGATCGGGGATCCTTTCATTCGTATCATAATCAACCATTCTGACCCAGGCGTTACGGAAATAAGGGATCTTCGTGCCTTAGTCGACATCAAAAAGCCAACACCTTGGCGATGGACGCCATCGGTTCTCCCAGACACTATCAGACTAGTGTTGCCGATCCTTTCTTCGCCGGTGCTAGGGAGATGTGTTTCTGAAAGTCCCACAATATCCCATTTATATCGGTTTAGCTCATTTAGGACAAGATCTATTTTGCCTTGTTTAACAAGCGTCCTAACATTCAGGGTTCCAACAGATAAAATCAATTTAGGAGAAAGCATAGCCTCAGGGTTTGGAGTTGTCAACATTGTTAAAGGGAGATTCTCAGTCGTCAGATCGTCGGTTGCCCTGGAGGCGGTAACTTCGTCGGTTGCCCCGGACGCGGTAACTTCGTCGGTTGCCCCGGACGCAGTAGTAGTAGTGCTCGTTATTCATCGTTTGTACTTCATAATTTATAGTAGAGAAGGTTTCTTGGCTAATTTCAGGACGGCGGTAAGACACTCCTCTCCCTCCCTAGCAGGGGCTGGGTATATCTACTACCGATAATGCGCCCTTCTGGTGTCCTACATCACATGCAACTTTCCCATTGCTGGGAGAACGTTTTTAACTGGCGGGACGTATCCATACGCCGATGGGCCATGACCAGTGCACATCAGAGGGGCCTTCCACCTCCTCCGCCTGAGCTTATGGCCCCCAGGCGTGGGTGCTCCAGTTATATTTCAAGACCCCCAGAGACCGGGTCCTCCCTTGGTCCGCGCCTCCCTAACGGGAGGTGCCCTACATATCTACAGGACGTTCTCCTATCCGCCACCTGGGGACGCGCTGAGTGGCATGGGAGAGGTCGAATCTCAGCAAGGAGGAAGGAGGTTAAAAGGTCTAAGCCCCTTCCCCCAGCAATATTTCTTCGACTATTATACTGGTTCTAAGAAATAGAGGTAAAAAAATATTTCTCCAACAGAAATAAAAATTATTTCTTCAACTAGTAGATTGGTTGGAAAATATATAGTAAAAAAAAAGATCTGAGATCACTAGGCAAAGTCCATGGAAGATAAACCTGTTCTTTTTAATTATTTTGGTATTGGCCCTCTCCCCCACCCCCATAAACAATAATTCTAGATTCGGCCTTGATTGGAGAACACATTTCGATCGGGTCCTATCCTCTTGAACAATAGCACTGGTCGGACAGCTTTGCTACTTCTAAATGACAGCATTGATTGGGCATCAATGGCGGTGTTCTACAAGGACATCCAACACCCTCCCCTCCGACGAGCTAGTTTTTTCTTGTACTTTTTGCCAAACCAGTGTGAAGAACAACACACACACACACGAAAAAAAAAACGATATTGTGGGATCACCTACAAGAGTGTAACACTTCATGCTGAGACACTCCACGGTTGACGAGAATCTTTGCATGAGGGTGTACCTCCACTTAGAATAATATCCTGTGGGATTTTACTCCTGAAAATCAATCTGTTGATTCCTTTAAAAGAAAGCTCAACAGACACAATTATAGAGAAAAAACCTTGGTAAATGATTGACTAGTTGAATATCAATCCCTGAGTTTTTAACAGTCAGGTTGGCACCTATATATAGTATATATATATACTATAATAAGAAGGCTCAGTATAAGAAGTTATACATATTTAACTCCACAGTTATAAATACTTGGTTGAACCTTTCTAAAACTGTTATACTGGGAAGGAGGAAAATAGAAGAGGAGGCACTGTAAACCTCAGGAATAGGGTTTTCAACCATGCATATTATGATAGTACACGTCCATTCCATTCCAGAAATGTCACCCAAAGTACGCATTTCAAGTGCCATATGGCACTTTATGATGATGCTATCAAGTCAAATTTAAAAAGTGATTAGATATAAACACTAGCTTATAAATGAGCCCTTAAAAAGCTCTCTGTAATGTTCGAGCCCCCCCCCCCCATTAGCGGCGAAGAAACAAAAGAATACACATCAATGCTACCCATGCAAAAATGTGGTTCTTCTTCAAAAAGGTAAAGAACTCCATTAAATCAAAAATGAACAGAAATAGAATCGAATAACCTACCAAGCATACATCTACCACAAATCAGTAACGCTAAATAAATGAAACCAAAAACAAAAAGAAATTAAAATAATTAACAGAGTCAAACTAAAAACTGAAGCAAAACTTTACTGAAAAAATTCAAATGAATTTACTGAAAAAAAAATGTGCATTGTCAATTCAATTTACATATGCTGATATCTATTCCTTAAAATCTTAATTAATTTTTGATTTCTTAAAGTTACAAAAGTGAAAACATTTAAAAGAATTGTTTTCAGTAAAGCACAAATTATTATCTGGCTTTTATAAAGCACGGAGTTTAGAACCCTACTCATATTGATTTCTGCTCGTTTTGAGTTGACTCTGTTATTTATTTTAATTTCTGTTTGTTTTGGGTTTCATTTATTTATTGATACTGATTTGAGGTAGTTGTATACCTTGAAGATAATTTGATTCTAATTTTTTTTTTTTTTGTTTAATGGAGATCTTTACTTTTTTTTGAAAAACTTATTTTGTGGAATTATTTTTTTATTAATGGAAAAAAGAGGGAATTTCGGAATTCCGAAATATAGGCATATTATACAGTGTAAACAGTATTTACTTTTATATTTTTATTTATTTTAATCCTTTTTCGAATTTTCGGGGGTTGAATTATCATAGCAGGGTAAGATAAAGTTTTAAAAAACATATTTTGAAAACATGAAATTAGTGACGACTGTGGCGGGGTTGCCCTGTGATGAAAGTGCACATAGGTAACAGGCTGGTACTAAGAAGTACGAGTAATACCTTCCCGTGAATTTTGTCTGGTACCAACCAGAGGCATTACTTAGCGAAATATTTAGGGGGAGGGCAATGGATTTTACGCATGACTGGTCCTTTTTTACTGACTGATTTGGGTGATGCTGCTACTTAAGTTACTTCTTTTTTTACCTACTGAGACTGATCTTATTTCATTGGTTTTACGTCATATATTAATATTAGACCAACTACCCTAACAAAAAGAGGCCTCTGCCGACAACTACAGTGAATGATACCAGTTAACCCCTTGCGATCAAAGACACGTCCACTAGACGTACATCAAAAGGTTTTCCCGTCTGGAGCGCCTTTAAGTTTTTTTTGTTTATATATATATATATATATATATATATATATATATATATATATATATATATATATATATATATATATATATATATATATATATATATATATATATATATATATATATATATATATATATATATATATATATATATATATATATATTATATATATATATATATATATATATATATATATATATATATATATATTTTTTTATATATATATATATATATATATATATATATATATATATATATATATATATATATATACGTGGAGTCAAACTCTAAGTCAGAGGCAAGCAAGTTTAAAATTTACAGAAATTTATATTCCAAATAAGGTCTGAAACACCTTTAAGGTTTTTGTATAAAATTCATATTCTGGTACCGACACAAATAGTACATGACACTAGCTCACCCCTTGGGATCAACAACGCGCCCACTAGGCATACACCAGAAGGCTTTCCCACCTGAAGTACCTTTAAAAGGCATATTTCTTTTTTCTTCTTTTTTTTTGTTGAAACAAAATGGAGCTAAACTCCATGTTACAGTTCCATGTTTTTTGCTTTTTTTTTTTACGGACATGATCTGGTAGCGACAATTACAGGATATAATACCAGTTCACCCCTTGTGATCAAGAACGTGTCCACTAGGCGTACATAAATAATATTTAACGTGTGAATATTTTGATTTTATGTAATGTAAATAATATGGATTTAAACTCTAAGTAAAAACCGAGTACATTTAAAATTTACAGAATTCCTTATTCTAAAGAAGCATGCAATACTATAAGCAAACAATATTTTCAAAAAATCAAAAAAAAGCATATATGCTCAAAAAAAAGTACTGGGTATCGTCCACAAGGCGTATATAATAAGGTTTCCCAGGGTGAAGTAGCTTTAAGGATCTAATTTTTTTTTTTTTTTTTTTTTTTTTTTTTAAAAGAAAAAATATGGAAACAAATTTCAAGTCAAAACCGAGAAAATTTAATATGAACAGAACTCCTTAATTCAAATAAGCAAGCAAATAATTTTTTAAAATTTTATGTTACCCTGCTATGATAACTCAACAGTAGAGATGACCCTAAAGGTCCCACCGGGGCACCATATATGGGCATAGAGTCATTAGGGAGAATGATTGCGTAATCGGTCAATGACCTCTTTCTCCAGGTGTGTTTTTGGCACGCCCTCAGCGAATGTCAATGTTGTTATTGTTTCCGAGGCAAAATGCCAAGGTCAATGTTGTTTTGAACAGAGTCATTAGAGAGAACACGTGGTTAATGGGGTCGATGTTATTGTTGTTGTTTTGGCACGCCCTCAGCGAATGACAATGTTGTTATTGTTTCCGAACCAACTTTCTTTTCAGTCTAGAGTTGGCAGTCAGAGTGAAAGGATTGAAAAATGAATAAATTTGAGAAAGAGAGAATTAGATCAAATCTAGTGTTTATGGAAAAACATTTGATTTTGGATGATGATTTTCTTGAGTTATCTCTCCAACGCAGGATATTCTCTCAGGAAACACTTGACAATATAATGAAAACTGATTCTCCCCCCATTGGACTATTGTATGAAACTTTTAAAATGTGACTCAAATGCTTATACTCAATTCATTGATATATTGATCACGACACGTCAGAATGATATCGTGGATATACTTTCATTGCCAATGTAGATGGCTCCTCCTTCGAAAGAGGCAACGTCACAGAGTTACTCCTCCCCCTTTCCTACACTTTGAATTTATCGAGCGAAGACGATCAGTTTCGTTTTAGCTGTGAGAGAGTTGACACCGGAAACCAAAATGTTCTATATATGCCCATTGTGCAATTACACTCTTGGTAGTTGGACTCTATGCGAGAATTGTACAATTATTGATGACTTTAGTGAAATGTGTAAATTATGCAATCTTCGCAAACTACATAGAAGCTACGCAGTACAAATTAAAGGATGTAATTAATGTTTTGAAGGGGTGTGTGACTCTCATCCTAGAGGCTAACTATGCTACAATTGTCTCAAAGATAAATGTGATCAGTGGGAGAATACTTACCCAGCTATGATTGGAAAGAATCCTAAACGTGATTTTAGTTTATTTCTACGAGATTGGTATCGTCGTGGTTTTAAATTATTCTGGGAAGAGGAATCTGGTCTACGATTCAACTGTTGGGGTAACAAGACAATCTGGTTTCTACGTAATCGGTGTAATGACACTACCTACTATGACTATAGACCAAGTGATTTTTATTTTGCAGTTAACGAATGTGATTCACCACTTGAAAACACAGTATGTGATATTTCTTCAAATAGACAGATTGAAACTCGTGAATTTCATAATATGAATGCAAATAGTATCATTGACTGTACAAAGAGATATGACAAGAGTGAAGTTACATTGTACTGCAGAAAATGTGATCCTGACTTTGCAGTCAATCAAGATCAATATATAGTGAATCCAAATGATTTACCAGCATTAGTGGTTCACGATAGTTACCTATACACCGATGAAGAAATCTGAAAGTGAAGATTTAAAGACATTGTTGTATATATACATTTTATTAATAAACGAATTCACAAACATTTTTTAAGCACTTTACTCATAGTGCACTGAAATCAATATAAAATAAACTTGCAAGAATATTTTCCACTAAAAATTCGTTCAGAAGCAAATTGTAAATATAGCTGCGGAGAACCTGCTGTTAGGCGTAGTAACGAAATTGGAAAACACAATATAGTAGCGCGCGGAAGCCAAAGCGTTTAGTCGTTAGATCCTGCACCCTCTTCCGATTTTGAATAACAGTTTTGTTACTGCTCTAAATATAGTTGCTGATGTGAGGCGTGTAGAATGTATAGGGTAGGCCAAGAGGATCAAAAAATTCGATATTCTTCATTGTTTGATAGATGCACAGCCAATGACCCGTCAGCACAGTCGACGGACTGCTATTAACAATAATCAAGGTATTGTTCGCGCCTTGAATTTTTCCAAGATAGTCTGAGGGTAGACAATATGATTTGTACTGGTACATTTAGGGGTCCAGATTAAATACACTTATTATTTGACTGGTGTTCATGGCGCCAAGTCTAGTAGAACACTACCTTCTGGAGTGATTTCCCAATAGGTTTCATATTGATTTAGTGAGATTAGGGCAACACTCTCAACCAATGGGTCGGCAAATGTACACTCTAAACGCACACTCCCCGTACGTACTATACTCATATCCTGTGTGCCAGACAAATCCAGTACAATGATACCATGTGTTTTAGCAAACATATCTTCGGTTATACCATTTTCAAATAGTTGCGAATCATGATCTAGGGTTTGCATGGTCAACTCATACAGTGTTCGATAGGATTTATCAAAAGATAGATTGTAGAGTGGGATACCGTTTACTTTGCACACAACAGATGAAAGTCCAAACATTTCGAATTTATGTGGACATTCGATCCACGATTCTATTACACTAACACTTTTTACAAATGCCAAAGCCAATTTAGAGAGGATATTAGCATTGGTAAAGGACGAATCGGTGAATGGGTGTGACCCCATGGCAATATTACTTTGATTGGTGACTGTATGAGGAACAAGTAGTTTAATATTATTTCCATTGGCTCTCAGTTTTTCCACGGCCAAAGCAACAGAACTCATAACCTGCTGTTTGCGTACATGAAGTATTGCCGAGGTGAGGGAGAGACTTACATCGGGATTGGCAGCAAGTTCCTTTCTCAATATGAAATTTGATGGTGCAAGCGTCAATTTTATATCCACCTTAACCTTGGGCGGTAACCATGGGAGTATGTTAAGTATGGCATGAGATGTTTGTCCAACTAGCTGTAATTCCCTAGCTGTAGCAGTTTTAAGCGGATTTGTACTATTAGTATTAATAATGTATTTATATCCATTGAAGGCGCCTCTCAATTCACTGTATGATTTGGGTGTCATCAACATGAATTGCACATAGCTTGTATAGTTTGAGAGATTGTTGCTTGTGCTCACCAGCGTGCCATTGATGTAGACACTAATTTGACGAAATAAATTATGTAGTATACAATTTTCATAGGATATCCCATCAGCTCGAACTGGCATTGTATTATCGGATTTCCGGACCTTCATTTGTAAATCTATAAATGTGGAAGATAAATCCATAAAGTAGTCTTCATTGGAATAAATTTGAAAGTGGATATTATCGGAGAGGGGTTGTAGTGGATAAAATTGTTCATAGTATCCATGCTTGACACTCACATCAATATATTTGGCATTGAATAGATTCACTGAGGAGGTGATTGAAGGTTGAGAATCCTTATGCGGCAGGTAGGACATGTTAAGAGAAGAAATCTAGTTTCGATCTAATAATTTTCTTCCTGGGCCTTCTGGTTACACTACGTATCGGCTTTTTCCTTCTTTTCTTTGACAGAAGGGATGTCTTTCGTTTCCGTCCTGAGTAGAGACTGATGAATGATGCATTGTTTCTTAACCTTTTTAAACCTTTACCATTTTGTTTTAATTTCTCACCAAGGGTTCGCGCACTGGGCCTAAGTTTTTCCGAAGCACTTTTTCTAAAATCCTTGCCAGAGCCCCAATCGTATAGTGTAGAGGATGCAAAATCTGTCGCAGCCGATACAAGATATTTTCTAGCCAGTGGTAGTGAAGAGCGAAACAGCTTAGCAAACGAGCTACCAAGACTATAGCCAGACATTGACGAGCGACCCTTGTAATAGTCCATTCCATTGTCCCTGTTGTCTTGGGCCAAGAGTATTAACATAGCAGTCAATATCAGGACAAGTGAATACCACTTTTTATTAGACATCTTGCCGTTGAACGATGGGTCGAAAATGACATGTAATCACAGTCAAACCTTTTGAAATCGCTATTGGATCACCCAATTTAGTTCTTAATGTAAACTGACAGAATTTCAAATAGGAAGTGTTTACAGGAATATACTGAAGATGTTTTATATTTTAGTGATGAATATGTTCATGATAGGAGTCGTAGGAGGGGAACATTTGAGTTGCCAACCCAAGATGTTTCCACAACTGAAGCATAGAGAAATATACATGTTTATGTGATGAAGGCAGGCTTGTAGTCGGCAAAATGAAATTAGTGTTTTCGGCAATTCTACCATTGATTATATTGAGCTTAAAGCCAAGAACATCCCTTAGGTTATCATTGAGAATAATCTTTTCGCTGGCAATAGGTGAACTAATGTAGATATTTCCCTCCTCTTTTGAATAGTTGAAATGAAAAGCTCCTCTTTTACGAGCGGAAATTCTTTTATTGATAGTATGACATAAATCATTCATACAGGTGAGTTCCTCGTAGGGTAATTCAATATATGGATAATTCAACCAACTGATTTTTTGAATTTGCTCTTAATCACCCGCTGGAGGTGGCCAATCATAGGGTCTAATTTTTATATCATATTTACGATCCTTTCTCAGGGTGTCATAGGTATTTTTGAGAATAGAGTCGACAAAAGCCACTTCATACTTTCCATCGAATTTGATGGTGGGGGAGAGTTATGTCCAAAAATCACTGGTTTTATTCAAGTCATTGTAGAGAGGATCAGAAACATTAGACATGAAAGTCACATAGAAATCATTGGGCATTGTTAATATCTTACGCACTGACCCAAGAATCAAAATCCGAGTTGTATCCTAGCGAGCGAACAAACAGCTGTTTCTTACCCCAATGAGTACGACTCTCTAATATCTTTTCAGTTTGATAAATTTCACTAGGGTTTCTAACTTTTTGCAATTCATAGTCATAAAAACAGCCGAGAATTTCATCCTCTTTGCTATCTCGCAGCCGATAAGTTATGGGTATAGTGTCTAGGATTTTTGACACTTTAAAAAGTTCGGTGCTCCATAAATAATTCCCCTTTTCAAAAATATTGGTGGTTCTATTAATTCAAACAGTATCACCAACATCGAATTTCTTCTTCTTTTTCTTCTCATTGCCATTGGAGTATTTCTTTAGAAAAGTATCAAATGTATTCTCACTGTAGTGAACAATCCGAGGGCTAGAGTTGGAGAGAGATCGATGTGGTCGAGGGTTGTATATCTGCATGATTTTATCTAAATCTTGAATAAAAGCAGATGTATTTTTCAGTGTACAATATCTTGAAATTAATAGACGAATCGTTCTTATTAATCGTTCGGCCAATGCAGCCTTTATCGGACTGTCACTATGATAAAGTGTCGTATTATATTTCAAAAGAACCTTTTGCACATGAGGGTTAACAAATTCACTGCCACGATCTGATTGAATTTTTCTATAGGAATCCTGTTCAAGAATACTTTCAATGGCCCGAGCAACTTCAACAGCTCTCTGTGACCACAGTGGAATTGAGTGGGCATAGCGACTAAAAATACTGATTACCACTAGAATTTATTTCTAGGGTGCATTATGATGCCGTTGAACTGTGCCTAAAGTTAAAAGATCCATTTGCAGTATATGCAGAGGGACAAAGGCTTTAGTTTGTCGATATTGCTTACTGTAAAGTCTATGATCCCGATGTAGTGTGTAACTTGGTTCATTTTCTAGATACTCTTTTGCATTTTCAATGTGGTGCCGGAGACAGCTCTAGAAAGCGTTTTGGGGGAACTTAAACTTCCCGCTTCACCAATATTTTCATAGACGCCTTTCAAAACTTCATCCATTTTGAACGCAAACACGTAGTGTAATGTCCACTCCCCTTTTGCACACTGGCGGGCGAATCAATTCGTCTTCGCTTTTGACTAGCAGCCGAGGGTGTTGTAAAATCAGTGGTGCTAGTATCTTCAAATATTGAATATTCCTCTTTTTTAAATGGTGTTGTTGAATATACATTTAATTTCTATAAAATTTTCTTATTACCAATAAGAATTTTGTGTAAGTTTGATAATCCGAGAAAGTTGTATATACTATCGTCAAAGTATAGAAGTCCTTTACGAGTCGTCACAATATCACAATTTAAATCAACTAGATTATAACTTTTTCCCCGAATTATAATTCGTTTCCCTATGCTATCGACTTGAACTTGATTACCAGATTCCAACATGAAATATGATAAGACTCTTTCACTCTGTTCTCGATACGACAGTGGCAGTAGGTTACCAATGTTCAATAAACTTAAATTCAATTCATTATACAGTGATCGTATAGAATATTCAGATTTTTCTTGTGTAGATGGTTCGGCGGCGGTGGGTCTCTCACGATAAGGTCTATGTTTGTCCATACGTTGCAGTTTATCTTGGAGTAAAATCAGTTTTTTATCATCGGAAATATTCTCATCATTAATGAATTTCTTTAGATTGTCTTCAAAATGCTCGACGGGCGAGAGGACAAGTTCAAATGGAGTCAATTTATAGGGTTTTGCCATTCTCTAGAGAAAACTGTTTACAAGTCCTGCGATTATTGGCAGTCAAAGTGTGAAGAAACTACCGCCTGCTTGAAGGAGCCGTTTTCTTTTAAATTTTTTTCCCTTTTTTTTTAAAGCCCAGGCACGTACAAAGGAACGCTGTTTCTTTTTATGTTGTATAAAACCTTCTGGCAGTTGAACATTGCTCTCAGTTAAATTTAAAAAAAGTTCAGATGTTAGATTAATGAAATCATTTTCGACGCCATGTTTGAGTATAGCCTTCCTAAGCATGGGTTTTGAAGTGCTTAAAACAGAAAATAAATACCGTTGTTCGTCTAGCTTCTTCAGTGTCATGATAGCGACTAATAGTCTTTTCTGCTATCCACCGGAAGATATACTGTAATTTTATTATCGAAAATATCGGTGACGACACGAAGATCTTCGGGCGTGCTCTGATTAAAATCCAATAAATTTTAACCGTAGGGCTTGCTAGTCGCTTGAGTGTACGCTGACCACATAAATTTTGGGGCGTCAGGTTTTATCTTTTTATTGAGATTTTTTCACTAGCTTTAAACACTCACGACTCGATAGATAATATAGATAGTGCAATTCAAAGCAAGGGTTCGCATACATTTGCTCTGATGAAACAGATTGTGTAGAACTAGGGTTATGGAAATGTTTTCATGATGGGATCGGACAGTGAACAATTGCAGCATTTCCTGTGAGAACTGTTCAATGGATTCGGCCAAATCATCAATAATCAGCCACGAGTTTGGTGCAATCCTATTGAAAACATCAATTCCTCTTATGAATTGTATTTGTATGGTTGTGGCAATAGCCTTTATCGTATCATATGACTCTTGCCAAATACTATGGCAATAGTAGATTTTTTTTGAGTTTTCCAAAAACATTTTATAGCAATTTTGAATTATTCTAGATAAAAGCGTTTTTTTCCCCGACATTGACGGTCCAAACAGAGACGATCTGAATGGTGTTTTAAATTGATACAAGCTGTTGACAACAATCGGACTATGACTAACTGTAAATCATATGTGTCCAATGAATAAGTAGTAATTTTCCCGTCTATTCAAGAACAACAAAAACAATATTTCATGGCAACATTTATTACGATAAACACTTGTTCAACATGTACAATGATAACACTTTTTGTACAACACTTTCTGTACAACACTTTTCTATACAACACTTTTGTCCATCTACAGCACTTTTCTGTACAACACTTTTCTATACAACACTTTTCTGTACAACACTTGAAAACAACACTTGGAACTAGCACAGTTGAACATTAGAGTGATTGGTGGCCCCCCGCCCCCGGGAGCCGGCCGCGGGAAGGGTCCCCCACCCCCGGGAGCCGCGATGGAAAAACATTAGTTGTCGTCACTGCTATGGGTTAGTGGATGGGTTAGTGGTTAAGGTAGTGAGATTGGGTTAGTTAATTCATGAATGGGTTGAGCGGTTAGTTAATTTATGAAAGGTTGAGTGGAGATGGTTAGTGCTTGGGTTAGATTAGTTGGTTAGGTTAGTTTATGCAGACCAAGATGATTACGATAGTCTACGCATTCAACTCGATCTGAAATACGATAGTGACCATGGGGTAGGACACTCACACCATTCTCGAACACATAGACTTTGTCAGATATACACGACATTGTATTTTTTTCTACTCTCACAGTATAATTTCTATACTGTAGAGAGCAAATTCCAAGCACTTGTGCTCTTGGCACTAGGATACTTTATACGCAGTCTTTGTATACGCTCATGTTAAAATTGCTCTTTACAAAGTGTTTAGGCACCCCTTTACATGTTTTCTTTTCATCCCCACTATGTGTTTCCACGCAATAAACTTTGGGACCCGGGACCATCCCCTTAGATATCAAATCACTCCCCGTTTCAGATTTTAATTTTAATAGTTGGTTGGGGGCTTGACGTTTCACCAGCTCGGAATAGAGGGATGGATTCCTGTTGGTGAATTCCATCCACGAGCTGATGTGCACCCCATTTTGTAAATCACCCAATAAATCTTCAGTTTTTACTTTTAGCAGTAGAGAGTCTGTATCCCCATAATAAACTTGTACCTCCCCCTCCCGTGGCCATTGCAACTTCCACACATTGTAAAAGAATGACAACATGAGCTTTTTTGAAATTTCTATTACTTAACTACCGCCTGCAATATTCTTGTTCAGTACAACGTTTCACTTTTTTCTGTGTAGAAGAACCATGCCGGCCTCTATGCTCGTGAATGATGTAAAATTAGGGTCGGCAATGATTCGTGCACACTCTAGAGGGTCAGTCACGACGTCGCAGCAAGATCTATTACGTACTCTTTTACACATTTTTCCAAACGCTGAATTTAGAATGAGCTTGTACATGTCCTTCTCTACCTTTGAATTTGCCCTAGAACGTTTATCGACAAAAGTATCGATAAACTTTTTCAAATATGGTTTCTGATTAAACTGCAGGACCCTATGCATTTTGGTGATTTTGAAGCCATTGTTCACCATCCAGTGCAAAAGCACATGGTGAACAACGATATTCTCTTTAGGGTCCAAATCAGCAATCAGTTTTTGTTTAGAGGGAGTCCAATGCATCCCCATATCCTCAACCAATGACCGATTGTAGGGGCTCAGCGAGTCCCTGGTCACTGGTCGATTGATACAGGGAAAAACAAAATCCTTGACTGAGTCGTGAAGGGCCAGCGGAATGTGACCGTCAATTTCAAAGAACCATCCTTGTGGCCCGTTGTCCTCGACAATGTTAATGTCGGGGAAATCACAAGGATTCTTCAAGCCATTGATAGTTCCCACACGGTAAAGCGTAGTGGGACATTGTCAAGGGGTAAAACGATTTCATGTCCAAGAACACTGCATTTAACCTTACACCGGTGCTTTGTCCGCTCGGATCAGTAGATAAGACACGGTCACCATGAAAAACATGCCCCCCCCGCATTGAACGCTCTACAAAAAGGTGTTGATCTACATCTGTGATTAGGCCTATGTCCTCCCTGCTGATTTTTAAAATTAAATCCATTACTAAATGTGGTGTAGAAAAATAATATCCTATATCTAACCCGAACTCTGAATAGATCTGGTCTGTATTCTTACAGACTATATCCAACAGAGTTAGAACGTCACTGGCCAAGTACAGTCTACAATAATCCCACCCATTTTTACAATCCCTCTTGGACCACATCTTCTTGGCAAACTCGTACTCCTCGACTGTGCATTCACTGTTGGTGAGTGAATTGTGAAAAGCTTCAATTGGAGGTAGTTTCTCCTCGCTTAAGCGAGCGCCAGAACAGTAATAATCATATGCATATACACCTTTGCTGGTTAATAAGTCATACATTTCACTGTCTGGAAAGTGCTGTTTAAGCAAGGGAGAGCTATCAAAATTGTCACTTTTCTGCACTTGAATTAGTTGACTTAAGGATTTGGGGAAAAAACTAAAAGAATCTAAAAACCTAATTTTATTCCAACACGTAAGCTCATTATCCACTACCTGCCATTTCAGTTCGAGAAGCAATAGCTTCTCGGCCGATTTGGGAATGATGTTGTAGGTAAATGAATTATTTACCCATGGACAATCTACTCCCCCTTCCTCCCTGGGCATACGTGCCAGTGCTGGTAAAATAAATTTTAAGTCATAGTTAGAATTATGGATAAAAACTGGGATGAAAAACTGTTGGCTAACGTTTAAATTACACGATTGATGTGCTACTCCCCTAAAATTACTGCCCCCAGATGATATGTGTTGGCACAAATGTTGCTGGTCGCTGACTTTCCCCCTCCCCCCTCGTTTGCCGTTAGACCCCGTATCCTCCTCTATTAACTCCCCCGGACAGCCCCCCCAGATTTTTTTATTTTTAATCGCGAGACGATCCTCTGCAGACAGCACCATTGGATAATGTGTATTTCTCAAACGAGAAATAGCGCCATTAGCCGTGCCAATCAGTTTAGTCAATGCCTTGACCATGCACTCATCGCCCTCATCCAATGTTTCCACTACTTCTAACAACCGCATGGTGTTAGAATTATCTCTTTGCGCGTGGGCGTAGAAGACTGCAATGGTCTGGTGTTCTTTGATACGGTTTGGATATTGCGGGTCATTCACCTCCACCAGCTGAGCTTCGCAGTCCAAAGATATTTTGTTGCATTGGAGAAAAGTATTTTGAAAATATTTGAAACGTAGAATAGCCGTATCCCCTGAAACCGTTTCCATTGTCTGATATCCATGCCGTCTACAATACTTCATATGATTTCGGAGCTTTAGTTCAGTCCAAAATCGAGACAGGCGGGTTGGACAGTAGAAACGAGTCCCCCTATTCTTACCCTCCCCCAGAACTCTACTAATGTCAGTGATAGGGTTAAAATGGCCGATTGCGCTCGGTTCACTAGGTGGCGTGTAAAGCATCCAAACCCAGTGTTTAACCAAATCAACTGACGGGCCCCTTACAGGGAATACCACCCCCTTCTTTTTTGAGCGAGCCCCATCTTCAAATTCTGTTTCATCTTGTACCACAGTAACGCCAATATTTAAATGTGCATTAGCCCTTTCAAAAATGTCAATAGATCTTAGCGTTACTGGGTATTTTCCTTCTAAGCAAGAAAAATCTACTACTGGGAAATCGGACCCTTCCTTCCCATGTACAGCCCAGTGATCTAAATTCCTCTTAGTAGCGTCATCTGCTAGAGGCTGAAAGGCTGATATGAGGAAAGCATACTTGAAACACTTTTGATCTGTTTCAAAACAGATCTTCTGGACACCACGACAACCTACTAGATCTGGATTATATTTTAAGACTATACCCTTGTCCCTATGCCCCCCTCTTAAAATAAAATCTTTCTTAAATTTACAAATATTAACGCTTAAATTTTCAATGAATAAAACTACTGAGCCACTCCCGTTTTCGTTATAGTTCTCGAGAGGCGTTATAATTTGCCCTACCCAGTCACTAAAAACACCCTCAAAATTTTCTAAATTTGGATAAATTATACGCATCTCGGAATGTATAAAATGATAGTAAACCTCGCTTTTTCCTTCATTCAAATAAAAAACCTTTAAAACAATTGAAACCTCAATTGAATCCCTACCCCCCCACAACTGACTTTGGTTCTCCAGTAGTGCACGAATTTTATCTACATATGCATGCACTATTTCTACTGGATCAAAAACAAAATTTCCCGCCATAAGTGTATTAAAAGGATCCCCAAACGTTGCAGTGAAAACAACTATATTATTAAAAATTGTATTGGACAGCTGAAATTCTGGGAATGATGTATCCCCTCCCCCTACTTGTTCAACAATATCTGGACTCTGTTCCACTTCAGTTGTTTGAAGTGGACTCGTTAGGGTATCGGAGGCTGGAGGGTTCCCTGCCAATTCCCGGGTAAAATCGTCTAAAATTTGCAAGGTATTTTGGCTCCAGTCTAACAGTTCAACTATGCTATTATCTACTTTTAAAAAATCCTCTAAAAACTCATCAATATTGTCAGGTACTTCAATAGAGTTGTTCCATGTTAAATTGTTGGGGTACTCCAAAGATGCATCTTCTTCCCCTTCTTCACTGGACGGCGAGTTGGGGGCCAGGACAACATATAAATGAAAAAATAGCTTAACCACAATCTAAGATATGACATAGGATTTTTTTTTTTTTTTTTTTTTTTTTTTTTGGGGGGGGGCATCCCTGTGGCGCTTCCCTGAGCCATTGCGCTTCTTGGATCCCGTGGTGCGTCTTGGACCCATGACGCTTCTTGGACCCGTGGCACTTCTTGGACCCGTGGCGCTTCCCTAACCTTGCCCCACAGCGCGTCCCGGACCCACCGGCTCCGCCCGTTTACATAATGCCCAAAAAAAGTTGAAATATTTGCTTAGACTGCATAAGTCCAAGTTTCTCTCTAATTCCGTTCTATAAGTTCGGTGAACTCTTCATTAGCTCGCAATTATTGTAAGCCGCCGCGCGAGTGTTCCAGGATTGAACCGTTAAGACGCTTTCCCCATCACTAAAATCTTTGGCACGATAGAAATATTCAGTGTAAATTACGGGATCCATATGTGACAAATACAATAATCTCTCTCTCAGTTCCTTCTCTTAAAACTATGTGATAATCAATTGTGAAAAATAGGGAATTTTGAGTTTCAAATGGTGAGCATTAATTTAAATTACCTAAAAATATTCGCTTATGAGATAGCGGCGAAGAGATAGGGGGAATGCATAGAAAATAGCAAAGATTAGAAAAGAGTGGTTTCTTAGCAAAAAATTACATTTAAATATGTAATATGGGGTTAATATCTCACAGAGATAAGTTTATATTGGGTTTGAAAACATTGGAAGAAATAGATAGTTTGAAGAAATAATACTCACATTTGCATAATCCGTCTGGACTTGTGTGCCAGATGGTCCGGCTAGTGCATGTTGGATGGTAACCTCATGACCTTGTGCAGCTGGGTCACCTCTTGAAGGCCCAGGTAGTGCATGTTGGAGGGCGAAGGGATTGGTGACGTTAATTTCTTGTGCAGGAGCTGTGACTTGTGCAGCCGGGGTAGCTTCTGAGCCCCTTGAAAAAGCTTGTGTAGGTGGGGCTTCGGCATTGAAACTATTCGCCCACTCTCTCTTTAACTTTCTGGCAGGCTGCACTTGGACAGGCAGTGCGGAGCTGGGGGGCTTTGGCCAGCGATCATATTGCATGGGAGGGGGCGCATTATTGGCCCTCGCCTTCTTAGCAGGAGGGGGCACGCATTCTTCGCTATTTGCGTCAGACATAGGCCCCATCAATGTAGTGCCCGCAAATTCTTCATAATTTGCCTTAAAAAGAAGAGAAGAAAAATCAAATCAAAATAATTTCTCCCTTTTTAAAGAAGGAAAGTTATTAACCATAATTTTGTTTAGTTTATCACTAAGAAAGCACAAAACCCATATTCTCTCCCCCTAAATTTAGGAAAATTAAGCCATCCCTCTCATAGAGTTAATCATGCGTTTTATTCAATCGAAAGGCATATCTTACTAGCTTTTGTTCATATGTTATAGCTAAAATCACTAAATGACGAAGAAGCAATAATCTTTTCTATTTCTAATAAAAGCGCTAACCCCCTCCCCAGCAAAAATCCTGGATTCACGCTCCCCTCCCGGCCCCAAATTTAGGAAAATTAAGCCATCCCTCTCATAGAGTTAATCATGCGTTTTATTAAAGCGACAGACATATCTTACTAGCTTTTATTCAAATGTTATAGCTAAAATCACTAAATGATGAAGAAGCAATAATCTTTTTTATTTCTAATAAAAGCGCTAACCCCCATCCCCAGCAAAAATCCTGGATTCACGCACCCCTCCCGGCCCCAAATTTAGGAAAATTAAGCCATCACTCTTATAGATTTAATCATGCGTTTTATTCAAACGAAAGGCATATCTTACTAGCTTTTATTCAAATGTTATAGCTAAAATCACTAAATGATGAAGAAGCAATTATCTTTTCTATTTCTAATAAAAGCGCTAACCCCCTGAACAAAAATCCTGGATTCACGCCCGGTAATATAAAAGAAGTTTTATTGAAAGCTTGAAAAGATTATAAATTTACACATTAGTTTTCTTGTCAATGGGCGTACGTGTCTACATACAGAATCCCCTTACTTTTGCTTACAACGAAGCTGTTAGAAGCGATGTATTGTCCCCCTTTCACATAATACCCTAAATATATTGATAAACTAGATTTGAAAATAATCTGTTTCTATCCTTCCATACAGGTTACGAAACTACAATTCTAATTATTGCCTAAAAGTGTTTTAATTTGACAGAAGAATAGTCCCTTTGCCTGCCGCGTTTGTAAACCGGAAGAGGGTGACTGCTAATTTTAGGCCTCGCTCTATGTCAAAACCAGAGCGAGCTAAAGCGCTGGATGTCTCAGTTAGAGAAAAGATTACAATTGAGAAAAGTCAAACTTTAACGAAATGCTATTTCTTTTTGCGAGAATTTGGGTTGTAAAGCAATGGTGGAGGGGTTAGGTTTTGACGGTAAAAGAATATATTTACGTTTTGCATTCAGTATGGTTTGTTGGGGGGGGGGGGGGTTTGAGGGTAAAGGAATATATTTACATTGATTATAATGATGTTTGTATAGTTTGTTGTGGTGGGGGGGGTATAGGAATATATTTACATTGATTATAAAGATTGTATGGTTTGTGGGGGGGGGGGGGGTTTGAGGGTATATGAATATATTTACATTGACTATAAAGATTGCATGGTTTTTTTTTTGGGGGGGGGAGGGTTGAGGGTAGAGGAATGTATTCACGTTTTAGCTTAATATACTGGAGGGTGTCCAAGGAAAATTCATTTGAAAATAAAAATGTACTTACATTGAAAATTGCGGCTGCCAAGATCTCAAGCTCATCAAATTTATCCATTGTTATATCAATTGTGTCACAATACTTTCTGATAATTGAATCACATTGCATGCCCGTTATATATGAAATCTCAAGGTTGAATTGTTATGTAAACAAAGCCCTCTGATTGGTTGAGAAGGAGGATGTAACCGAGTCGCTGATTGGCTGAGAAGGAAACATGTGATCTAACTGTTTCCCGGAAAGTCGTAACATTTGGCTCGAATAACAATAACAAATACTTTTTCTGGATCATAACATCTGCCTCGAACTGGAAGGAAATGTCATTAACTGTTTCTGGGGAACTCGTAACATCTGGCTCGAATAACAATAACAAATACTATTTCTGGACCTTGACATCTGCATCGAGCGTGCACTTACAACAACAACATTGACCCCATTAACCACGTGTTCTCTCTAATTACTATGTTCAAAACAACATTGACCTTGGCATTTTGCCTCGGAAACAATAACAACATTGACATTCGCTGAGGGCCTGCCAAAAACACACCTGGAGAAAGAGGTCATTGACCGATTACGCAATCATTCTCCCTAATGACTCTATGCCCATATATGGTGCCCTGGTCGGAGCTTTAGGGTCATCTCTACTCTCAACTCCCATCCCCCAAAAACACCGAAAGAAGAACTAAAAGAAATAGAACATAAAAATAAATCCTAAAATATAAATAAAAAAAAATCATTTCAACTGATTATAAAGAGCAACAGTAAAACTTGAACGAACAAAACATATTCTGTATATGAGTGGGACTACCAACTCCTCGACCCTTCGCTCGTTACGCTTAAGCTTTTTAGTGCTTTCTAAAAGCTTTTTAAAGCAATTCAACGGCCTTTGTGTTTCAGCAGTCGTTCTTAAAGAATCGGGATAAAATTCAAATCCTAGTCTTAAGAACGGGGGGTTGAGGAGGGAACAACCCATTTCATACGCAAAAAATTTCTGCTGGTTTTATGTTTAAATGTTGCTCCTAGATAATTTCGGAGATCACACTGCCTTTCCATTATGATAAATAAAAGTTCAAATAGGGATAAAATGCTTTTAATAGACAGTGTTTCACAAACAGTGATAAAATTTCACACAAAAAAACTAAATATTTCGGTCACATATGCAGTGCATATGTGATTACTGCATGTAACCAAAATAATTAGTATTTTTGTATGAAATTTTATCACTGTTTGTGAAACACTGTCTATTAAAAGGATTTTATCCCTATTTTAACTTTTATTTATCGTAATGTTGCTCCTTACTTTCAGTTGAAAAAAACTTTTTTTAAGCTTGATTTCTGATCGTTTTTCAAATCATGCCCAGGCCTGACCAAGATATTCGTATGATGTGGGCTAGTCTCCCGAGTTCCTGCTGTTAAGCTATATAGACCAGTAACAACTCGCCCTTCCCAAAACCCATTGTATATTTATCTGGTCCAGGTCCAGTAAAATAATATTTATCCATTAGAATGCACTCTTTGAGGCATCTGCCTCTCCCCGCCTCCAAAGTGACCCACAACTCATCCCTCATGCGCATTTACACACCATTTTATATAATATTATGAAATATGACGAAAATCAGTGTAGTTAAATGAAGCTTTAAAATAATTGTCAGAAATATTTTCCTGTAATAAGAAGGGAGGTGCCACCCCGGAGCCTCCTAATTCAGGCTTAGTCTAAATGAAGGAAGATCAGAGATTAATTCCTACCTCTCCCCCTGATACTCCTTCCTTTACCTTATTGAAGGTTCATGAGGAGGTAAGGCAATTTGGCATTTCAAATGTGCTCTTTTGGACATCTGGCTCTCCCCACCTACACAATTACCCATTACCCCTCCTTTATAATTTAAGACGAACAATTATACATCACAAAACATAACTTCATGAAAAATCAAGTGCATTAAATGAGTTAGATAAAGCACTAAGATAAATGTCTCATTTTTCAGGAACGAAGACGTGCACCATTATTTCGTTCACATGCGGGAAGCAGAATTCGTAATCAATAGCAACTTGGTCCTTCGTGGGGCGAAATCAGTAGAATGGCCTTGTTGAGCCCCACGATTCACCCCTGCTGCCACCAATAACTTTTTTGGATTTCTGAGAAATTGATTGCGTAATCGAAGGGGAAGTGAATTTCCGAGATCTTGATTGTGTAATCGATCGTGAATGTCAAGGTGTCCAGAAATTTGGAACACCTGTGCTGTCGACCTCAATTCACCTATCGTGAATCAATAATTCCCCTTAGAAACAACAAATTAATTCCCCTTTCTTGACAGATCAATCAACCAATGACATCATCTGTCAGACTTTAAAAATTTTCACATAGAAACGATTCTCCAGGAATAGATCCAAGTCATTAATGTCTTTGCCTCGGAAACAACTCTTTTGGTCGAACTCCAAAGGATATTAATAGCCAAAGGCCATAGAAACAATTCTCCAAGAAACATCTTAGCGATGAATTGTTTTAGCGCGGGAATCAGGTTTCTTATTAATTTGAAATGCATTAGCGCAGAGATGCCAAAAACAAAGGGAACACGCTGAATTACGTTTAGGGATTATTTGGGCGAAACTGTTTTAGACAGGTTATGGAACTATTTCGGCGAAACAGTTAGAGACATTTTAAAAGATGATTTTTGAAGAGATTTTAGAAGAGAATTTAATGGTGAAACTCTGTGATCGTTATAATACACAAGTTTCATTTGAACAGTGTTGTGAGGTCCTCTACCCCAACCCCAAAGGGTTCCGATCCCCTATTTTTTTTTGTGTTCATGTGTAAGTTTTTGTATGTGTGTGTGTGTGTGTGTGTGTGTGTAATTGTTAGTGCGTGGGTTTGTAATTTGTTGTGCGTGCGTGTTATTTTTTGTGCGTGTGTGTGTTAGTTTTTGTGTGCATGTATGTTTTTGTGTGCATGTAAGTTTTTGTGTGTGTGTGTGTAAGTTTTTGTGTGTCTTAGATATTGTTTGTTAATATTAGTTTTTTGTTTGTGTTTTTCAGTTTGAGTTTGCTTTATTTTGTGTTATTGTTATTTTTGTTGGTATATTGTGGTATTTTGTTATTTTTGTTTTGCTTTTGTTTTTTTTTTTTTTTTATTTTTTAAGTTTTTTTGTGTGTGTGTGTGTGTGTAAGTTTTTGCGTGTGTAAGTTTTGGAGTGTGTGTGTAAGTTTTTGTGTGTGTATGTTTTGGCGTGTGTGTGTGTGTGTGTGTTTAAGTTTTTGTGTGTGTGTGTTTGTTTTTTTTTTTTGTTGATTTTTAATTTTTTTTTTATGTGTGTGTGTGTGTAATTTTTTGTGTGTTTGTTAGTTTTGGCGTGTTTGTGTGAGTTTTCATGTGTGTGTGTGCGTTTTTTGTGTGTGTGTGTGTGTAAGTTTTTGTGTGAATTTAAGTTTTTGTGTGCATGTAAGTTTTCGTGTGCATTTGTAAGTTTTTGTGTGTGTGTGTGTGTAAGTTTGTGTGTGTGTGTGTGTGTGTAATTTTTGGCGTGTGTGTGTAATTTTTCGTGTGTGTGTGTGTAAGTTTTCGTGTGGATGTGTTAGTTTGTGTGTTTGTTTGTTTTGGAGTTTGTGTTTATTTCTTTTTTCGTTTATTTTTATTTTTTGTGAGTGTGTGTGTGTGTAATTTTTTTTTCTGGTGTGAGGGAGTTTTTTTTGATTTCCAGTGGTTGTTTGTGTTTGTGTGTGTGTGTCAGTTTTTGTGTGTGTGTAATATATGGCGTTTTTTTGTGTGGGTTCGTGTGTTTGTGTGTGTAAGTTTGTGTGTGTGTGTGTGTGTGTGTGTAAGTTTTTGTGTGTGTGTAATTATTTTCGTGTGTGTGTGATGGGTCGTGTTTGTGTGTGTGTGTAAGTTTTGTGTGTGTGTGTGTGTGTGTGTGTGTGTATTAGTGTGTTAGATTTAATTTGTTTGAGTGAATGATTTAGATCGCGATAATGTGTATTAGTTTGTTTTATAGGTTTTGTGTGTGTTTAAGTTTTTGTGTGTGTATTTGTATTGGTGTTTTTGTAATTGTGTTTGTGTGGGCGGGTATTTATTTTGTGTGTGTTTTTGTGTGTTTGTGTGTGCAATTTTTTGTGCGTTTGTGTGTGTGTTTTTTTTTTGTTGTTTTGTAAGTTTTTGTGTGTGTGTGTGTGTGTGTGTGTGTGTATGTTTTTGTGTGCATGTAAGTTTTTGTGTGAATGTAAGTTTTCGTGTTAATGTGTAAGTTTTTGTGTGTGTGTGTGTGTGTATGTTTGTGTGTGTGTGTGTGTGTGTAAGTTTTGGCTTTTTTGTGTATGTTTTCGTGTGTGTGTGTTTAATTTTTCGTGTTATTTTGTTTGTTTGTTTGTGTGTTAGTTTTTTCGTTTGTGTGTTAGTTTTCGTGTGTGTGTGTGTATGATTTTTGAGTTTGTGTGTGTGTGTGTTTTTGTGCGAGTGTTTGTGAGTTTTTTAGTGTTAATGTGTTAGATGTTGTGAGTGTGTGTGTGTGTGTGTGTGTAAGTTTGTGTGTGTGTGTAAGTTTTGTGTGTGTGTGTGTGAGTTTTCGTGTGTGTGTGTGTGTGTAAGTGTTGTGTGTGTGTGTGTGTGTGTGTAAGTTTTTGTGTGCATGTGGGCCTTTGAGGGGCCCGGGGATGGCCTTTGGGGGTCTGGGTGGGCCTTTGGGGGCGCCGGTGGCCCTTTGGGGGCTTGGGGGGGCCTTTGAGGGTCCAGGGGGCAGTTGGGGGCCTGGGGGACATTTGGGGACCGGTGGAGGGCCTTTGGGAGCTTGGGGGGCTTTTGAGGACCGGGGGCTTCCTTCGGGGTTGGGGTAGGAGGGTTGGAACCCTTTGGGGTTGGGTTAGAGGACCTCACAACACTGTTCAAATGAAACTTGTGTATTATAACGACCACACTCAAATTCTCTTCTAAAATCTCTTCAAAAATCTTCTTTTAAAATGTCTCTATCTGTTTCGCCGAAATAGTTCCATAACCTGTCTAAAACAGTTTCGCCAAAATTATCCCTAAACGGAATTTCGGCATGTTCCTTTTGTTTGGCATCTCTGCGCCAATGCATTTCAAATTAATAGGAAACCTTCTCGCGCGCTAAGATCAATACGTCTGCTTGGAAACGATTCTCTTGTTAGAAACAACAAATTAATTTCCCTTTCGTGAATCAATTCTCTATAGAACAACAAATTAATTCCCCTTTTGTGCAAATCAATCAATCATGACATCATGTGTGATCTAACTGTTTCTCGGTGACAATTCTCTTTGGAAATGCAAGGCCATTAATTAACTTGACGTCATCTGTCAGACATTAATTAACTGTTTCCGGGAACCTCATAACATTTGGCTCGAATAACAATAACAAATACTATTTCCGGATCATAACATCTACCTCGAACAGGAAGGAAGTGTCATTAACTGTTTCTCGGAACCTCATAACATCTGGCTCGAATAACAATAACAAATACTATTTCCGGATCATAACATCCGCCTCGAACAGGAAGGAAGTGTCATTAACTTTGCTTCGAACGACAACAACATTGACCCTATTAACCACGTGTTCTCTCTAATGACTCTGTTCAAAACAACAACAACATTGACCTTGGCATTTGCATCGAGCAACAACAAGAAGGAAGTGTCATTGACCTGCCCCCATTAGACTCAATAATCTATAAAAACATCAAATAATCAACACACATAACCATCCATGAAAACAGACATAAATGTGACAAACTTCCTGTTTTTTCATTCTCACTGACAAAATCCATAAAACCATCCATAAATGTGACAAAATTCCTGTTTTTCAAATTCTCACTGACAAAGTCCATAAACCACGTGGTTCTATGCCCATATATGGTGTGCCAGTAGGAGATATTATGGCATCTCTACTTATATCTCCCTAATTAAAAAAGTCAATGAGTTGAAAACCTCATACAAGGCTATAACAAAGGCTGTTCAACTCCGACCCCTTCTTTGTTTTTGTTTTTTTTTTTTTTTTTTTTTTTTTCATTATCAGAATATCGCAAATGTAATTCCTAGTATAAAATGTACGCAAATTCGCGAAAATGAGGGGCGGGGGCAAAATTCTTTTTAATTTTTAAAAATTAAGATATCCAAAAAAACGTATCTTTCAAGATCAAGGGTCCTTAGTATTTTCTTATAAAAGCGTAAAAGAGATGTTTTTCAAGATCTAGCATATGGCAAGAGTTTTTTTCTATGGATCAGAATTGCACTGGAAATTTTTCTCAATATATACTATTTCCCAGATCAAAATGTTTATATTTCCCTATCGATAGGCCGTACTAGGCTACAGCTTTTTCTGTGAATATGATAATTGTGAAAATTTATGGTAATGATTTTATTTTTTCCGTGTCACATCCTTAAATAGATTCGTTTTTACTCATTTCGCTGCTGGATTACAGTCTCTTCCATAGTTCTTCCTTTTTAGTCTTTTAGTTTACAATTTAGTTTCACCACATTCCAAATAATCTTGGATGTCTTTCATTCTAAAGCCAGATGGAATCGTTTGCTGTCTAGAGGTGGTTTTCCCAGAATGAGGAATTCGGAAAAGAGACAAGTTCTGGATTCCAAGTCAATAATATTCTCGGCTTCTCTGCAGATTGCCTCGACATTTACGGCCTTCTTGAAATTTTCTTGTTCATTAAAATGCGTTGACCTATCATAGCTTCAAATATTTACTCGTCCTAAGACAACGAAAGACAGGGATTCAAGAGAGACAAGACCAATCTGTACTTATGCAAATTGTAATAGCTATGAAAGAGCTTGAGTCAGTCAGACTCAGTGAAATAAATTTATTTTGAAATTTAATATCATGATATAATATCTCCCTTACTAATTTCAGCCAAAGTTGAATACTGGGATTAGGTTATTCGTTATACCTTAGCATGAGGGATTCGTTATCGGTGCATCATCTCTTATGTAGTTTCTAAATTAGCGGGCATTGGCTGTTTGAATTTTTTCGCGTATTTTTTTTTTTTTAGAAGTGTTTAACATATATCGTAGTAAAATGAAAATTACCTAAGCTTGGTATATTGCATAAAAAAAATCGCATTTGAACAACGCTGAAACATAAAAAGAGCATAAATTAGATTGACATAAGGGGCAACGGCCGACATCTCCAATATCCTGCTCTTTGCGCTTAAGTTCAACTTCACATTCAATGGAGACAATACATGAATTTAATTGTTTAAGCAGGAATTGTATTGTTATACATTCCAGAACAGATCATTTGGAACAGATCAGCTCCGTTGCATACATTTGATTTACAATAAGTTTTCTTCAAAATTTTCTTCCTTTTCGATACTTCCTTTTCAAATTTATGACAAATTAGTTGGCTAATTGATATTGATTCGTCCAGTCAAAATATCACTTCAGTATACTAAACAGGTTGCTTTAAAAACAAAATACAAATTGACCCTTTAAAGTTTTTTTTTGTTTATCAATTTTAAATACTTTTGAATTAAATGGAATCACACAACGAAATAGTGAGATAAAAGTGCCCTCGAAAATTGTACAACTAAATTGAGAGTTGCAAATATTAAAGTTCCAAAAAATTTGTTTGTTGCTCTCTTTTAAACTTAATGAATGTTTTGGATTTTTTATGTTACGACGAATAAAAATTCACAATTTGAAATGAATATTGTTTTTATTAAAGCAGAAATAACACAATAACTTTTAGGGGGTGAGAGAGGGAGGAGGGATGTAACAACTACATTATCGGTTGTAGTTTTTGTTTTTTCTAAGATTACCATGATTATTCGTTTGGTTTATGATTTTTTTAGGCTCTATTTACTCTTTCATAGCAATTTCTGGTCTTTTTAAGCTTGACTTGATTAGCCTAGTAATTTTAAATCTTGGTTGGTTTTAGGTTCAATTTAAAATATTACTTTATTTCTG
>NC_142811.1:19316793-19349293 GCF_049724085.1 Artemia sp. Qi Xiang Cuo
GAAAAGATGAAAAATTTAAAATACTGTTCCAAATTTTTCACAGAAGATAAAAAAGTTCAAGTTCTCTTCGGAATTTTACCAAAGAACACATTTCAATTCTAATTTCACCAGAGAAAATAAAAATCTTCCACTTAAGTTCTTTATTTCACAAAGACATAAAGAAATTTAAAGTTCAATTCTAAATTTTTCGGTGGAAGATAGAAAAAGTAATACCATACTTGTGAATATTTTCCCAGAAGATAAAAAGTTTTAGTTCAATTTACAATTTTCTCAACGAAGTGAAGAAAACTTCAATTTCTCTTCTCAATTTTACTAAAAAACACACTTCAATTCTAAGTTCACCATAAAAAATAAAAATTTTACGCTTCAGTTCATCTTTTCACATGGACATAAAGAAATTTGAAGTTCAATTCTAAATTTTTCTTTGGAATATAGAATACGTAATACCATACTTGTGAATATTTTCACGGAAGATAAAAAGTTCTAGTTCAATTTAAAATTTTCTCAACGAAGTGAAGAAAAGTTCAAGTTCTCTTCTGAACTTTACCAAAGAACACACTGCAATTCTAATTTCTCCATAGAAAATAAAATCTTCCACTTCAATTTTAAGTTCCACAATGAAATAAAGAAATTTAAAGTTCTATTCTAAATTTTTAGATGAAAGATAGAAAAAGTAATACTATGATTGTGATGGTTTTCAATGAAGATAAAAAGTTTCACTTTCTTTATAAATTTTCTTAAATTCAGTTATGATTTTTCTCAAAGAGATGAAAAATTTAAAGTTCTGTTCCAAATTTTTAATAGAAGATAGAAAAAGTTATACATTGATTGTGAATATTCAACATGAAGATAAGGAACTCCACTTTAATTCAGAGCTTTCTCGAAGAAGTGCAAAATGTTCAAGTTCTCTTCTGAATTTTTTTAAAGAAGAGAAAACAGTTAGCTCAATTCTAAATTTTATCAATGAAAATAATAAAACCTTCCACTTCGGTTCATAATTTCCCAAAGACTTAAAAATTTTAAGTTCAGTTCTAAATTTTTCTGTTGGAGATAGGAAAAGTTATACTGAGATTATGATTATTTTCCAGTGAAGATAAAAAGTTTCACTTTAATTCTAATTTTCTTAAATCCAGTTCCAATTTTTTTGCAAAGAGATGAAAAATTTTAAGTTTTGTGCCAAATTTTTCATAGAAGATAGAAAAATATATAAATTGATTTTGGATTTTCGACACGAAGATAATGTGCATCACTTGAATTCTGAGTTTTCTCGAAGAAGTGCAAAATGTTCAAGTTCTCTTTTGAATTTTCTTAAAGAAGATAAAAAAATTAGCATAATTCAGAATTTCACCAATGAAAATGAAAAAAGCTACTACTTCAGTTCAGAATTTCTCAATGACATAAAAAATTCAAAGTTCTCTTCTAATTTTTACAAGAAAATAAAAAAGGTTACACTTCAGTTCTGTTTTTTTCTCAAAGAGATGAAAAATTTTAAGTTCTGTTCTAATTTTAAATTAAATTTTAGCTCCTTTTGTCTTATGTATTTACCCATCAAATTTTTAAATTTGAAATTGAGCGACTCCTTCTATTATTACAGACAATCGTTCAAATTCGTTCATCTAGCCTCCAAAACAATAGGTTAGGTTAGGTATAAATAAATATTAATAAATAAATAGAAACATTTCTACATGTTTAAGTTAGTTAGTTAGGTTAACTTATCATGAGCGCTCATGATAAGTTAACCTAACCTTTCTGGGGGATATGGTTAGGTTAGGTTAGGCTAGATTAAGTTAGGTTAGATTAGGTTAGGTTAAGTTAGGTTAGGTTAGCCTACGTACGCTTCACTTAGGTTAGCTTAGGTTAGGTGGGAGACAGGCAAAAAGTTAGGTGTATGATTAGGTTAGGTTAGGTTAGATTAAGTTAGGTTAGGTTAAGTTAGGTTAGGCTAGGTTAGCCTACGTACGCGCGTACGTAGGCTAACCTAGCCTAACCTAACTTAACCTAACCTAACACGTGTCACTTAGGTTAGCTTAGGTTAGGTGAGAGACAGGCAAAAAGTTAGGTGTATGATTAGGTTAGGTTAGGTTAGATTAGGTTAGGTTAAGTTAGGCTAGGCTAGGTTAGCGCTACGTACGCAGTGCGTAACCTAGCCTAGCCTAACTAACCTAACTTAATCTAGCCTAGCCTAACCTAATCATACACTAACTTTTTGCCTGCTACCTAACCTAAGCTAACCTAAGTACTACGTGTTAGGTTAGGTTAAGTTAGGTTAGGCTAGGTTAGCCTACGTACGCGCTATACGTAGGCTAACCTAGCCTAACCTAACATAACCTAACCTAACTAATCTAACCTAACCTAACCTAATCATACACCTAACTTTTTGCCTGTCTCTCACCTAACCTAAGCTAACCTAAGTGAAGCGTACGTAGGCTAACCTAACCTAACTTAACCTAACCTAATCTAACCTAACTTAATCTAGCCTAACCTAACCTAACCATACTCCCAGAAAGGTTAGGTTAACTTATCATGAGCGCTCATGATAAGTTAACCTAACCTAACCTAAATTAAACATGTAGAAATGTTTCTATTTATTTATTAATATTTATTTATACCTAACCTAACCTATTGTTTTGGAGGTTAGATGAACGAGTTTGAACGATTGTCTTTAATAATAGAAGGAGTCACTCATTTTCTAATTTAAAAATTTGATGGGTAAATCCATAAGACAAAGGAGCTAAAATTTAATTTAAAATTAGAATAGAACTTTAAATTTTTTATCTCTTTGAGAAAAACCAGAACTGAAGTGGAACCTTTTTATTTTCTTGGAAAAATTAGAATAGAACTTTGAATTTTTTATGTCTTTGAGAAATTAAGAACTGAAGTGGAAGCTTTTTTTCATTTTCATTGGTAAAATTCAGAATTGAGCTAACTTTTTATCTTCTTTAAGAAAATTCAGAAGAGAACTTGAACATTTTGCACTTCTTCGAGAAAACTCAGAATTAAAGTGATGTACCTTATCTTCATGTCGAAGATTCAAAATCAATGTATAACTTTTTCTATCTTCTATGAAAAATTTGGAACAAAACTTTAAATTTTTCATCTATTTGCAAAAAATCGGAACAGAATTTAAGAAAATTAGAATTAAGTGAAACTTTTTTATCTTCACTGGAAAATAATCACAATCACAGTATAACTTTTCCTATCTTCTACAGAAAAATTTAGAACTGAACTTTAAATTTTTATGTCTTTGGGAAATTATGAACTGAAATGGAAGGTTTTTTCATTTTCATTGGTAAAATTCAGAATTGAGCTAACTTTTTCTCTTCTTTAAGAAAATTCAGAAGAGAACTTGAACATTTTGCACTTCTTCGAGAAAGCTCTGAATTAAAGTGGAGTTCCTTATCTTCATGTTGAATATTCACAATCAATGTATAACTTTTTCTATCTTCTATTAAAAATTTGGAACAGAACTTTAAATTTTTCATCTCTTTGAGAAAAATCAGAACTGAATTTAAGAAAATTTATAAAGACAGTGAAACTTTTGATCTTCATTGAAAATAATAACAATCATAGTATTACTTTATTAATCTTTCATCTAAAAATGTAGAATAGAACTTTAAATTTCTTTATTTCATTGTGGAACTTAAAACTGAAGTGGAAGATTTTTATTTTCTCTGGAGAAATTACAATTGAAGTGTGTTCTTTGGTAAAATTCAGAAGAGAACTTGAACTTTTCTTCACTTCGTTGAGAAAATTTAAAATTGAACTAGAACTTTTTTATCTTCCGGGAAAATATTCACAAGTATGGTATTACTTTTTCTATCTTCCAACAAAAAATTTATAATTGAACTTTAAATTTCTTTATGTCCATGTGAAATTAAGAACTTAAGTGTAAAATTTTTATTTTTTATGGTGAAATTAGAATTGAATTGTGTTCTTTAGTAAAATTGAGAAGAGAACTTGAACTTTTCTTCACTTCGTTGAGAAAATTGTAAATTGAACTAGAACTTTTTATCTTCCGGGAAAATATTCACATGTATGGTATTACTTTTTCTATCTTCCACCGAAAAATTTAGAATTGAACTTTAAATTTCTTTCTGTCTTTGTGAAATAAAGAACTTAAGTGGAAGATTTTTATTTTCTCTGGAGAAATTAGAATTGAATTGTGTTCTTTGGTAAAATTCTGAAGAGAACTTGAACCTTTTTATCTTCTGTGAAAAATTTGGAACAGTATTTTAAATTTTTCATCTTTTCAAGGAACTATTCACAGGTATGGTATTACTTTTTCTATCTTCCACCGAAAAACTTAAAATTGAACTTTAAATTTCTTTATGTCTTTGAAATATAGAACTGAAGTGGAAGATTTTTATTTTCTCTGGTGAAATTAGAATTGAATTGTGTTCTCTGGTAAAATTCAGAAGAGAATTTGAATTTTTCTTCACTTCGTTGAGAAAATTTAAAATTGAACTAGAATTTTTTATCATCCGGGAAAATATTCACAAGTATGGTATTACTTTTTCTTGTTTCCACCGAAAAATTTAGAATTGAACTTTAAATTTCTTTATGTCTTTGTGAAATAAAGAACTTAAGTGGAAGATTTTGATTTTCTCTGGATGAAATTAGAATTGAATTGTGTTCTTTGGTAAAATTCAGTAGGGAACTTGAACTTTTCTTCACTTCGTTGAGAAAATTTAAAATTGAACTAGAACTTTTTATCTTCCATGAAAATATTCACAAGTATGGTATTACTTTTTCTATCTTCCACCGAAATTTTAGAATTGAACTCTAAATTTCTTTATGTCTTTGTGAAATAAATAACTGAAGTGGAAGAATTTTGTTTTCTCTGAAGAAATTAGAATTGAATTGTGTTCTTTGGTAAAATTCCGAAGAGAACTTGAACTTTTTAATCTTCTGTGAAAAATTTGGAACAGTATTTTAAATTTTTAAACTCTTCAAGACATATCTGAACTGAAGAGGAAAATTTTTATATTATTTGGAAAAATATAAATGATCAATGACTAATTTATTTTTCATTGAAAAAATTTAGAAGAGAACTTGAACTTTCCTTGAATACGTTGAGAAAATTTTAAATTGAACTTAAAATTTTTTCATCTCTTTGAGAAAAGTCGGAACTGAATTTAAGAAAATTTAGAATTAAAGTGAAACCTTCTATCTTCATAGAAAATAATCACAATCATAGCATAACTTTTCCTATCTTCTATGGAAAAATTAGAACTGAACTTTAAATTTTTTATGTCCTGGTGAACTTAAAAGTGACGTGGAAGCTTCACCTAAGAAATACTAAGAAACCTTAACTCAGAAAAGCCTGAAATAGCAAACTACTCATCCCAAAATAGAAGTTTCAGACAAAAAATACCTATGAGGGACTAAGAATCCTAGCTCTGAAAAGTCCAAAAAGCAAACTACACCTTCCCAAATCATAATTTTCTGAAAGCACACACCTATGAAAGGCTAAGAAATCTAGCTCAGAAAAGTCAAAAATAGCAAACCACTCATTCCCAAATCATAGGTTTCAGTCAACACACACCTACGAAAGGCTAAGAAATCCAGCTCAGAAAAGTCAAAAAAAGCAACTCACACATCCCAAATCATAGGTTTCAGACACCACATACCTACGAAAGACTAAGAAATCTGGTTATGAAAAGTTGGAAATATCAAATTGCATACCTCAAATCATAAGTTTCAGCCAACACACACCTATGAAATACTAAGAAACCTTAGCTCAGAAAAGCCTGAAATAGCAAACTATTCATCCCAAACTATAGATTTCAGACAATAAACACCTATGAGGGACTAAGAACCCTAGCTCTGAAAAGTCTAAAAAGCAAACTACAAATCCCAAATCATAATTTTCTGACAGCACACACCTATGAAAAGGCTAAGAAACCTAGCTCAGAAAAGTCAAAAATAGCAAATTAAGCATCCCAAATCATAGGTTTCAGACAACACATACCTATGAAAGGCTAAGAAATCCAGCTCAGAAAAGTCAAAAATAGCAACCCACCCATCCCAAATCATTGGTTTCAGACAACACACATCAACAAAGGACTAAGAAATCTAGCTTAGAAAAGCCCGAAATATTAATTTACATATCCCAAATCATAAGTTTCAGACAACATTCACCTACGAAATACTATGAAACCTTAGCTCAGAAAAGTCTGAAATAGCAAATTACACACCTCAAATCATAAGTTTCAGACAACACACACCTACGAAATACTAAGAAACCTTAGCTCAGAAAAGCCTGAAATAGCAAACTACTCATCCCAAACTATAGGTTTCAGACAACATACACCTATGAGGGACTAAGAATCCTAGCTCTGAAAAGTCGAAAAAGCAAACTACAAATCCCAAATCATAGGTTTCAGACAACACACACCAACGAAAGACTAAGAACCATATATCCCAAATCATAGGTTTCAGACAACACACACCAACAAAAGACTAAGAAATCTAACTCAGAAAAGCCCGAGATAGTAATTTACATATCCCAAATCATAAGTTTCATACAACATTCATCTACAAAATACTATGAAACCTTAGCTCAGAAAGGCCTGAAATAGCAAATTAGACACCTCAAGTCATAAGTTTCAGACAACACACACCTATGAAATACTAAGAAACCTTAGCTCAGAAAAGCCTGAAATAGCAAACTACTCATCGCAAATCATAGGTTTCAGACAACAAACACCTATGAGGGACTAAGAATCCTAGCTCTGAAAAGTCCAAAAAGCAAAACTACAAATCCCAAATCATAGGTTTCAGACAACACACACCAACGAAAGACTAAGAAATCTAGCTTAGAAAAGCCCGAAATAGTAATTTACATATCCCAAATCATAAGTTTCAGTCAACACACACCCATGAAAGGCTAAGAAATCCAGCTCTGAAAAGTCCAAAAGCAAACTACTCATCCCAAACTATAGGTTTCAGACAACAAACATCTATGAAAGGCTAAGTAATCTAGCTCAGAAAAGTCAAAAATAGTAATTTACATATCCCAAATCATAAGTTTCTGACAACAAACACCTATGAAAGGCTAAGAAACCTAGCTCAGAAAAGTTAAAAATAGCAAACTACTCATCTCAAACTATAGGTTTGAGACAACAAACACCTATGAGGGACTAAGAAATCTAGCTCAGAAAAGCCCGAAATAGTAATTTACATATCCCAAATCATAATTTTCTGACAACATTCACCTACGATATACTAGGAAAGCCTAGCTCATAAAAGTCTGAAACAGCAAACTACTCATCCCAAACTAGAAGTTTCAGACAACAAACACCTATGAGGGACTAAGAAAACTAGCTCAGAAAAGCCCGAAATAGTAATTTACATATCCCAAATCATAATTTTCTGACAACATTCACCTACGATATACTAGGAAAGCCTAGCTCATAAAACTCTGAAATAGCAAACTACTCATCCCAAACTAGAAGTTTCAGACAACAAACACCTATGAGAGACTTAGATTCCTAGCTCTGAAAAGTCCAAATAGCAAACTACACATCCCAAATCATAATTTTCTGACAACACACACCTATGAAAGGCTATGAAATCCCGCTCAGAAAAGTCAAAATAGCAAACCACCCATCCCAAATCATAGGTTTCATACAACACATACCTATGAAAGACTAAGAAATCCAACTCAGAAAGGTCGAAAATAGCAACCCATACATCCCGAATCATAGGTTTCAGACAACATACATCAACGAAAGACGGGGACCCGGGGAGGGCCTTTGGGGGTCTGGGGGCGGGGGGGGAGCCCTGGGAACCTTTGGGGACCGGGGGGCTCCTTCTGGATTGGGGTATGGGGATTGGAACCCTTTGGATCGGGGTAGGGTGATCGGGGCCCTTTGGGGTTGTGGTAGAGGACCTCACGACACTGTTCAAATAGAACTTGTTTACTATAACGACCACATTCAAAACCTCTTCTAAAACCATCTTTTAAATCAACGTCTCTAACGGTTTCGCCGAAATAATTCCATAAAATGACTAAAACCGTTTCGCCCAAATAATCCCTAAACGTAATTTCAGCGTGTTCCTTTTGTTTGGCATCTCTGTGCTTACACATTTCAAATTTCTAGGAAACCCTTTCCTACGTTAATCTCTTCATCTCATAAATTTTCCTAGCTAAACTATTAAGGTTTCGTTAGAATATCAATTTACCTCTCCGACTTAAAGCTCCGTGAAGCCGTATTTAAAAATAGAATTTCTATCTCTTTAGACTCCCACATAATTCCAAGATAACAAGTGATGTCATTTCTAATTCCTGACACTAAAGATCGATGAAGCCCTATTTAAAAATAGAATATTAATTTTTCTCTCTGACCTAAAGAACGTTTATCCCTCAGGCCTAAGATTAAAGAAGCCTTAATGTTTCTTAATTCTCCCCTTCGTGAACCAATAATTTCCCCACCGATTATGTAAAGATCGATGAAGCCCTATTTAAAAATAGAATATTAATTTTTCTCTCTGACCTAAGGAACGTATATCCCTCAGGCCTAAGATTAAAGAAGCCTTAATGTTTCTTAATTTCCCCTTCGTGAATCAATAATTCCCCCATCGATTATGTAAATCACCCCTCATGTCATTCGCACGTGGCCAAACAACAACAGATCGATTGACCTTGACACACCTCCATTAGACTCGATCGATAATCCTTGAATAAATTATGTGCCGTCAGCATTATGTAAATCACCCCTCATGTCATTCGCACGTGGCCAACCAACAACAGATCGATTGACCTTGACACACACCCCCCCCCATTAGACTCAATCTATAATCCTTGAATAAATTATGTCCCGTCAGAATTAAACTAAATTGTAGATGGCAGCAGGGGTGAGGGACACGATCAATAGGGGCATCTCTACTTGTAGAGAACTACAATATATAACGTGGTTTTAATTACGTATAAGATATTTAAAGTGTTGTTTTTTTGTTTTGTTTTTTGGGAGGGGGGAATGTACCTAGTTTAGGCTAGGTTACGTATTTAATATATGTTATGCTTTGCCCCCCGCCCCCCGAATGTGCAAATATATAGCCCAAATTTGTTTCTAAACTATTATATATTCATCCTATTTTATTTCATTTCATTAGCATTAACCAAAGTAGCAGTATATAAAGGAGTAGGTATAACGAAGGAGTACCCATTCTTTTAAATCCCTGAAGAATCTGCTATTCGCACTTGTTATTTAATTAGGTCTTAAGCTCTGTTCTTGGGACTTTATCAAGAAATCCTAAACCTTGCCGATTTGTCTGGAATCGATTTGTGAACCAAGTTCTCCTGTTCTTACTTTGGTCCTGCCCAGGATCCAAGGGATCTCTTCTTTCCCATTGAAAAGTAGATTCATCTTAACTGTTGCGCTTAGTTCACAAGGGGACTTGAATTTGTTTAGTTTATAAAGTTGATAATTATTTCCTGATGTGTTCTTCTTAAGAAAAAAGTTTTTCCTTCATATTTTCCCTCAAGTCTGTGAATTTTAGTTTTGTTATGTTTCCAATGTGATTGTTAAGTGTTGATGGAAAGATAAATGAAAATTGTTTGCCCTTCAAAGACCTTTGTGATGATATTGATAACTGTATCGAAATTATAAATGTTTGCCAAGATGTTTTATTAAACAAATGCAACTTTCGTAGACAAGCTTTGAACTTTGCAGTTTTTATGGGCTTGGATTGTACCATGTTGACCTGAAGAGCATTTAGAAAAATAGGAACTTCTGGTAAAAGAAGTGTAAGGCCATTGTAAAGATATTCTTGCTAAAAATAGTTAAAATTAACAAAAGAAACGTCTTAGAGCAAGTTTCTCTCCTTTATAAGCACTTTGATATCAGAGTAACCTTTAAAATCATAGAAATGAAAAGTGAATTTCTTCAGCTTCGAATTATATTTCGTTTTGCAATTGGGAATAATTGCCATTAAAGAAAGACAATATTTTACTATTTTTTTAATGTCATTAAATTTTATCGTTATTTAGCATCTTCAGGAGTTTCTATTGTACCAAAGTTCGTCAAAACCGATTAGATTTTCCTGTTTAATATTTTTACCGTTTAATCTCCCAGAAAAAAGTGTAAAGTATAAGTAGAAGGCTATCTTATACTCGTATCCCTCACCCCTGCTGCCACCTACAAATTTTTTACATAGATTAATGGGGACAAGGTCAATGATCTCTTTCTTCACGGTCTTTTTTTTCCGGTGTGTTTTTGGCACGCTCTCAGCGAATTTTATGATCTAGGAAAGAGTATTTGTTGTTGTTGCTCGAGGCAAATTTCAGGTCAATGTTGTTGTTGTAAGTGCACGCTCTCAGCGAATGTGAGCGAATGTTATGATCCAGAAATAGTATTTGTTGTTTTTGGTACGCTAGGGGAGAATGTTATGATCCAGGAAAGAGTATTTGTTGTTGTTGTTTTGGGCAAGCTCCCAGCGAATGTCAAGGGAGAACACGTGGTTAATCAAAGTGGGACATCTGTGCTGTCAGTCATTAATCAAATTGTTTCCGGGCAAAGTTTAATAGTGTCTGACAGATGACGTCAATTTAATTAATGTCTTTGATGTATTTCCAAAGAGAATGTTTCCGGGGCAAAATTTAGATCACACGTGACAGATGATGTCATGATTGATTGATTTGACGTGAAAGGGGAATTAATTTGTTGTTTCTAAGGGGAATTATTGATTCACAAAAGGGGGATTAATTTGTTGTTTCTAAAGAGAATCGTCTCCGAGCGAATGTTTCGATCTTTGCAATGAAGAGATTGATTCACGTAAGGGTTTCCAAATAATTTGAAATGTGTCAGCGCAAAGATGCCAAAACAAAAGGAACACGCTGAAATTACGTTTAGGGATTATTTGGGCGAAACCGTTTTAGCCATTATAGGGAATTATTTCGGCGAAACAGTTAGAGCCATTTTAAAAGATGATTTAAAAGATGATTTTAGAAGAGAATTTGAGGGTAAAACTCTGTGGTCGTTATAATACACAAGTTGTATTTTAACAGTGTTGTGAGGTCCTCTACCCCAACCCCAAAGGCTCCTCATACCCCACCCCAACCCCGAAGGAAGCCCCCCGGTCCCCAAAGGCCCACCGGGCTCCCAAAAGACCACCAGGCTGCCAAAGGGCCCCCGGACCCCCAAAGGCACTCACCCGGTTCCTAAAGGTCCACCGGGCTCCCAAAGGACCAATCGGCCCTCAAGTGCCCCACCAGACCCCCAAAGGCCCTCCCCAGACCCCCAAAGGCCCTCCCCGGGCACCCAAAGGCCCTCCCCCAGCCCCCAAAGATCCACAGGGCTCCCAAAGGGCCACCCGGCCCTAAAGGGCCCCCCCGACCCCCCAAGGACCCCCCGCGCCCCCAAAGATCCCGGAGCCCCCTTTTTTTAATACTTTTTTATGGCTTTATTATATATTTTCAGAACAAGTTATTTTCTTAATGTCCATCCTAAACCCATTTTACAAGTTGAAGTACCCATCCTTTTCACCCACAACTTTACTATACTGATTTTTGAATGCTCCAACACCAAGCAATACTTTTCAAAGGCATTTCAGAACAAGTTTTTTTCTTAATGTCCCTCCTAAACCCATTTTACAAATTGAAGTACCCATCCTTTACACCCACAACTTTACTTTACAGCTTTTTGAATGCTCCAACACCAAGCAATACTTTTCAAAGGGCATTTCAGAACAAGTTCTTTTCATAATGTCCATCCTAAACCCATTTTACAAGTTGAAGTTCCCATCCTTTTCACCCAGAACTTTACTTTACAGCTTTTTGAATGTTCCAACACCAAGCAATACTTTTCAAAAGGTATTTCAGAACAAGTTCTTTTCTTAGTGACCGTCCTAAACCCATTTTACAAATTGAAGTACCCATCCTTTTCACCCTCCACTTAGTCATAGGTAAGAATTTGAAGTTTTACCTTAGAGACTTAGCCTAGAGTTTTAATTTGGTTTAGTTTTAATTAAAAGTCTAGAGTTTTTTTTTAGCGTAGACTCTTAGCTTAGAGTTTTTGCTAGAGCTCTAGTTAAGTTTAGTTTTAGTTAAGAGTTTAGAGTTTTTTAGCTTAGAGTCTTAGATTAAAGTTTTAGTTTGGTTTAGTTTTAGTTAAGAGTTTAGAGTTTTTTTTAGCTTATAGTCTTAGATTAGAGTTTTTGTTAGAGTTATAGTTTAGTTTAGTTTTAGTTAAGAGTTTAGAGTTTTTAGCTTAGAGTCGTAGCTTAGAGTTTTATTCAGAGTTCTAATTTAGTTTAGTTACAGTTTAGAATTTAGAGTTTTAGCTTAGAGTCATAGCTTATAATTTTACTTAAAGTTGTAGTTTGGTTAAGTTTTAGTTAAGAGTTTCGAGTTTTAGCTTAAAGTCTTAGCTTAGAGTTTTTGTTAGAGTTGAAGTTTAGTTTAATTTTAGTTAAGAATTTGATGTTTTACCTTTGAGTTTCAGTTAGAGTTCTAGTTTAGTTTACTTTTGGTTAAGAGTTTAGAGTTTTTAGCTTAGATTATTAGCTTAAAGTTTTAGTTTGGTTTAGTTTTAGTTAAAAGTTTAGAGGGTTTTTTTAGCTTAGACTCTTAGCTTAGAGTTTTTGTTAGAGTTCTAGTTTAGTTTAGTTTTAGTTACGATTTTAGAGTTTTTAGCTTAGAGTCTTAGCTTAAAGTTTTAGTTTGGTTTTTGTTTTAGTTAAAAGTTTAGAGTTTTTTTTAGCTTAGAGTCTTAGCTTAGAGTTTTTGTTAGAGTTCTAGTTTAGTTTAGTTTTAGTTAAGAGTTTAGAGTTTTTAGCTTAGAGTCGTAGCTTAGAGTTTTATTCAGAGTTCTAATTTAGTTTAGTTTAGTTACAGTTCAGAATTTAGAGTTTTAGCTTAGAGTCATAGCTTATAATTTTACTTAAAGTTGTAGCTTGGTTAAGTTTTAGTTCAGAGTTTCGAGTTTTAGCTTAAAGTCTTAGCTTAGAGTTTTTGTTAGTGTTGAAGTTTAGTTTAATTTTAGTTAAGAATTTGATGTTTTAGCTTTGAGTTTCAGTTAGAGTTCTAGTTTAGTTTACTTTTAGTTAAGAGTTTAGAGTTTTTAGCTTAGAGTCTTAGCTTAGAGTTTTATTCAGAGTTCTAGTTTAGTTTAGTTCAGTTACAGTTCAGAATTTAGAGCTTTAGCTTAGAGTCATAGCTTATAATTTTACTTAAAGTTTTAGTTTTGCTAAGTTTTAGTTAAGAGTTTCGAGTTTTAGCTTAGAGTCTTAGCTCAGAGTTTTTGTTAGAGTTCTAGTTTAGTTTAGTTTTAGTTAAGACTTTGGAGTTTTACCTTAGAGTCTTAGCTTAGAGTTTTAGTTAGAGTTGAAGTTTAGTTTAGTTACAGTTAAGAGTTTAGAGTTTTAGCTTAGAGTCATAGCTTAGAGTTTTACTTAAAGTTTTAGTTTGACTAAGTTTTAGTTAAGAGTTTCGAGTTTTAGCTTAGAGTCTTAGCTTAGAGTTTTTTGTTAGAGTTCTAGTTTAGTTTAATTTTAGTTAAGAGTTTGATGTTTTACCTTTGAGTTTCAGTTAGAGTTCTAGTTTAGTTTAGTTTTAGTTAAGAGTTTTGTGTTTTAACTTATAGTCTTATATTAGAGTTATATTTTATTTTAGTTTTAATTAATAGTTTAGAGTTTTATATTATATTCTCATCTTAGATTTTTTTTTAGATTTATAGTTTAGTTTAGTTTTATTTATGATTTTAGTTTTTTTAGCTTAGAGTCTTAGCTTAGAGTTTATGTTGAAGTTCTAGTTTAGATAGTTTAGTTTTAGTTTAGAGTTTTAGCTTAGAGTCTTAGCTTAGAGTTTTTGTTAGAGTTGAAGTTTAGTTTAGTTTTAGTTAAGACTTTAGAGTTTTTTTTTTTATAGTTCTAGTTTAATTTTAGTTAAGAGTTTGATCTTTTACCTTTGAGTTTCAGTTAGAGTTCTAGTTTAGTTTAGTTTTAGTTAAGAGTTTAGAGTTTACCATAGAGTCTTAGCTTAGAGTTTTAGTTAGAGTTCTAGTTTAGTTTAGTTTTAGTTACAGTTCAGAATTTATAGTTTTAGCTTAGAGTCATAGCTTAGAGTTTTACTTAAAGTTATAGTTTGGTTAAGTTTTAGTTAAGAGATTAGAGTTTTTAGCTTAGAGTTTTTGTTGAAGTTCTAGTTTAGTTTAGTTTTAGTTAATAGTTTAGAGTTTTAGCTTAGAGTCTTAGCTTAGAGTTTTTCTTAGAGTTGAAGTTTAGTTTAATTTTAGTTAAGAATTTTATGTTTTACATTTTATTTTCAGTTAGAGTTCTAGTCTAGTTTAATTTTAGTTTAGAGTTTACAGTTCTTTAGCTTAGAGTCTTAGCTTAGACTTTTAGTTGGAGTTCTAGTTTAGTTTAGTTTTAGTTCAGAACTTAGAATTTTAGCTTAGAGTCTTAGATTAGAGTTTTTGTTAGAGTTCTAGTTTATTTTAGTTTTGTGTTCTAGTTTAGTTTACATATAGTTAAAATTTTGTAGTTTTCCATTAGATACTTATAATATAGTTTTAGTTTATTTTATTTTTATTTAATAGTTTAGTGTTTTTTAGCTTAGAGTATTATCTTAGATTTTTTGTTAGAGTTCTAGTTTAGTTTAGTTTTAGTTAATAGTTTGGATTTTTAGATTAGAGTCTTAGTTTATAGTTTTAGTTAGAGTTATAGTTTAGTTTAGTTTTAGTTAAGAGTTTATAGTTTTTTAGCTTAGAGAGTTTTTTAGCTTAGAGTCTTAGCTTAGAGTTTTTGTTAGAGTTCTAGTTTATTTTATTTATAGTTAAGAGCTTAGAGTTTTTAGCTTAGAGTCTTAGCTTAGAATTTTTGTTAGAGTTGAAGTTTAGTTTAGTAATAGTTAGGAGTTTAGAGTTTTAGCTTAGAGTCTTAGCTTAGAGTTTTTGTTAGAGTTCTAGTTTAGGTTACATATAGTTAAGAGTTTGGAGTTTTACCTTAGAGACTTTTCATAGATTTTTATTTTTTTTTTTCTTTTTTTTTGTGTTTGTTGTTTTTAGCATAGAGTCTTAGCTTCGAGTTTTTGTTAGAGTTCTAGTTTAGTTTAGTTTTAGTTAAGAATTTGGTGTTTTATCTTAGAGTCATAGCTTAGACATTTAGTTAGAGTTCTAGTTTAGTTTAGTTTTAGTTATGAGTTTAGAATTTTTGCTTAGAGTCTTAGCTTGAAGTTTTTGTTAGAGTTCTATTTTATTTTAGTTTTATTTAAGATTTTATATTTTTTATCCTAGAGTCTTATCTTAGTTTTTGTTTAAGTTCTTGTTTAGTTTAGTAATAGTTTAGAGTTATATCTTAGAGTTTTCGTTAAAGTTGAAGTTTAGTTATAGTTAAGAGTTTAGAGTTTTAGCTTAGAGTATTAGCTCAGAATTTTTGTTAAAGTTAAAGTTTATTTTATTAATAGTTAAGAGTTTAGAGTTTTAGCTTAGAGTCTTAGCTTAGTTTAGGTTTAGTTAATAGTTTAGAGTTTTTAGCTTAGACTCTTAGATTAGAGTTTTTGTTAGAGTTCTCGTTTAGTTTATTTTCAGTTAAGAGTTTAGAGTTTTTAGCTTAGATTCTTAGCTTAGAGTTTTAGTTTAGTTTAATTTTTTTTAAGAGTTTAGAGTTTTACCATAGAGTCTTATCTTAGGTTTTTTTTAGAGTTATAGTTTAGTTTAATTTTAGTTAATATTTTATAGTTTTTTAGAATAGATTCTTAGTTTAGATTTTTTTTTTGAAGTTATAGTTTAGTTTAGAGTTTTAGCTTAGACTTGGAGTTTTAATTAGAGTTCTAATTTAGCTTAGTTTTAGTTAAGAGTTTAGAGTTTTATCTTAGAGTCTTAGCTTAGAGTTTTTTTTAGAGTTCTAGTTTAGTTTAGTTTTAGTTAAGAGTTTAGAGTTTTAGCTTAGAGTCTTAGCTTAGAGTTTTAGTTAGAGTACTAGTTAAGTTTAGTTATAGTTAAGAGTTTGAAGTTTTAACTTAGAGACTTAGATTAGAGTTTTAGTTAAGTTTAGTTTTACTTAAGAGTATGAATTTTAGCTTAGAGTCTCAGCTTAGAGTTTTTGTTAGAGTTTTAGTTTAGTTTAGTTTTAGTTAAGAGTTTAGTGTTTTTAGCTTAGAGTCTTAGTTTAGAGTTTTTGTTGAAGTTCTAGTTTAGTTTTAGTTAAGAGTTTAGAGTTTTTAGCTTAGAGTCTAAACTTAGTTTTATTTAGAGTTCTAGTTTAATTTAGTTTTAGTTAAGAGTTTAGAGTTTTACCATAGAGTCTTAGCTTAGAGTTTTAGTTAAAGTTTAGTTTAGTTACAGTTAAGAATTTAGAGTTTTAGCTTAGAGTCATAGCTTAGAGTTTTACTTAAATTTATAGTTTGGTTAAGTTTTAGTTAAGAGTCTCGAGTTTTAGCTGTGTCTTAGCTTACAGTTTTTGTTAGAGTTCTAGTTTAGCTTAGTTTTAGTTAAGAGTTTAGAGTTTTACCTTAGAGTCTTAGCTTAGAGTTTTTGTTAGAGTTCTAGTTTAGTTTAACTTTAGTTAAGAATTTGATGAATCACCTTTGAGTCTCAGTGATAGTTCTAGTTTAGTTTACGTTTAGTTAAGAATTTAGTTTTTTACAATTGATTCCTAGCATAGAGTTTTGGTGAGATTTTTAGTTTGTTTTAGTTTTAGTTAATAGTGTATAATTTTAGATTATAGTCCATGATTATAGTTTTTTTTAGAGTTCTAGTTTAGTTTAATTTTAGTTAAGAATTTGATGTTTGACCTTTGATTTTCAGCTAGATTTCTAGTTAAGTTTACTTTTAGTTAAGAGTTTAGTTTTCTATCTTACATTCTTATCTTAGAGTTTTAGTTAGATTTCTCGTTTATTTTAGTTATAGTTAAGAGTATAGAATTTTAGCTTAGAGTTTTTGTTATAGTTCCAGTTTATTTTAGTTTTAGTTAAGATTTAAGAGTTTTTAGCTTAGAGTCCTTTGCTTAGAGTTTTTGTTGAAGTTCTAGTTTAGGTTTAGTTAATAGTTTAGAGTCTTATCTTAGAGTCGTAGCTTAGAGTTTTTGTTAGAGTTCTAGTTTAGTTCAGATATAGTTAAGCGTCTGGAGTTTTACCATCGAGACTTAGCGTAGAGTTTTAGTTTAGTTTAGTTTTAGTTAAGAGTTTAGAGTTTTAGCTTAGTCTTAGCTTAGAGTTATAGTTAGAGTTGAAGTTTAGTTTAGTTATAGTTAAGAGTTTATAGTTTTTAGCTTAGAGTCGTAGTTTAGAGTCTTTGTTAGAGTTCTAGTTTAGTTTACTTAAGAGTTTAGAGTTTTATCATAGAATCATAGCTTAGAGTTTTTGTTGAAGTTTTAGTTTAGTTTTAGTTAAGAGTTTAGAGTTTTTTAGCTTAGAGTCTTATCTTAAAGTTTTTGATAGAGTTCTAGTTTAGTTTACTTTTATCTTAGAGTTTGGTTTTTTACCTTATATTTATAACTTATATTTTTATTTGTAGTTCGATTTTAGTTTATTTTTAGTTAATATTTTATTATTTTATAGTAGAGTATTATCTTAGAGTTTTTGTTAGTGTTCTAGTTTAGTTTACTTTTAGTTAAGAGTTTAGAGTTTTTAGCTTAGAGTCTTAGCTTAGAGTTTTTGTTGAAGCTCTAGTTTAGTTTAGTTTTAGTTAAGAGTTTATAGTTTTAGCTTAGAGTCTTAGCTTAGAGTTTTTGTTAGGGGTTTAGTTTAGTTTAGTTTTAGTTAAGATTTTAGAGTTTTACCTTAAAGTCTTGGATTAGAGTTTTAGTTAGGGTTGAAGTTTCGTTTAGTTTAGTTATAGTTAAGAGTTTATAGTTTTAGCTTAGAGTCTTTATCATGAGCGCTCATGATAAGCTAACCTAATCTAACCTAACTTAAACGTGGAGAAACCTAACCTCTAACCTAACCTAACCTAATCTAACCTATGGTTTTGGTATTTCTATGCAATATTGTGTAATTTTGTGGTTATGTTAGTTCGGACTAAACTTCAACTCTAACTAAATCTCTAAGCTAAGATTCTAGGATAAACCTCTAAGCTATAACTCTTAAGTAAAACTAAAATAAACAATAACTATAAATAAAACTATAAGCTAAGACTATAAGATAAAACTATAAACTCTTAACTATAAATAAACTAAACGAAACTTCAACCCTAACTAAAACTCTAATCTAAGACTTTAAGGTAAAACTCAAAACTCTTAACTAAAACTAAACTAAACTAAAACTCTAACAAAAACTCTAAGCTAAGACTCTAAGCTAAAACTATAAACTCTTAACTAAAACTAAACTAAACTAGAACTTCAACAAAAACTATAAGCTAAGACTATAAGCTAAAAACTCTAAACTCTTAACTAAAACTAAACTAAACTAGAACTCTAACAAAAACTCTAAGCTAAGACTCTAAGCTAAAATTCTAAACTCTTAACTAAAACTAAACTAAACTAGAACTCTAACTAAAACTCTAAGATATAACTCTAAGTTAAAATACCAAACTCTTAACTAAAACTAAACTAAACTAGAACTCTAACAAAAACTATAAGTTATGAATCTAATATAAAAAACTCTAAACTTTTAAATAAAAATAAACTAAATTAAAACTTCAACAAAAACTCTAAGCTATTATTCTATGATAAAACTCTAAACTCTTAAGTAAACTAAATTAGAACCCTAACAAAGACTCTAAACTAAGACTCTAAGCTAAAAACTCTAAACTCTTAACTATAACTAAACTAAATTTCTACTCTAACTATAACTCTAAGCTAAGACTTAGCTAAAACTCTAAACTCTTAACTAAAACTAAACTAAACTAAAACTCTAAGCTAAGTCTCGAAGTTAAAACTCCATACGCTTAACTATATCTATACTAAACTATAAATATAACAAAAACTATAATCTACTACTATAATATAAAACTTTAAACTATTAACTAAAACTACAATAAACTAGAACTTCAAAAAAAACTCTAAGAAAAAGACTCTAAGCCAAAAACTCTAAACTCTTAACTCAAACTAAAATAAACTAGAACTCGAACAAAAACTCTAAGCTAAGACTCTAAGCTAAAATTCTAAACTCTTAACTAAAACTAAACTAAACGAGAACTCTAACTAAAACTCTAAGCTACGACTCTAAGGTAAAACACTAAACTCTTAACTAAAAGTAAACTAAACTAGAACTCTAAGTGAAACTCAAAGTTAAAACATCAAATTCTTAACTAAAATTAAACTAAACTAGAACTCTAACAAAAACTCTAAGCTAAGACTCTAAGATAAAATTCTAAACTCTTAACTAAAACTAAACTAAACTAGAACTCTACCTAAACCCTATGCTAAGACTCTAAGGTAAAACAGTAAACTCTTAACTAAAAGTAAACTAAACTAGAACTCTAACTGAAACTCAAAGGTGAAACATCAAATTCTCAACTAAAGTTAAACTAAACTAGAACTCTAACAAAAACTCTAAGCTAAGACTCTAAGGTAAAACTCTAAACTCTTAAGTAAAATTAAGCTAAACTAGAACTCTAACAAAAACTTTAAGCTAAGACTCAGATAAAACTCGAGACTCTTGAATAAATATTAACCAAGCTGTAACTTTAAGTAAAACTCTAAGCTATGACTCTAAGCTAAAAATCTAAATTCTTAACTGTAACTAAACTAAACTTTAAATATAACAAAAACTATAATATAATAATCCACTTTAAAAATATAAAATATTAAATAAAAATAAATTAAAATATAGAAATAAATAAAACTACGCTATTAATATAAGCATAAAACTCTAAACTCTTAGCGATAACTGAAACAAAAATTTAATCTAAAGAATTCTCCAAGTCTAGTCCAAAAACCTAATCTAAAACTAAACTAAACTAAAAAATACGCAAAAACACTAAACTGGGAATCCATGCTAAAAACACTCAACTATTAACAAAAATAGTACTAAAATAAACCTCTAGCAAAAACTCTAAACTGAGACTATAAGATAAAATTCTATACTCTTAAGTAAAACTAAACTTAACTTAAACTCTAATATAAGTCTCTAATTTAAAACTTAAAACTATCAAATATAACAAAACTTAACTATGAATCTAAAAAAAACTATAAGCTAAGACTTTAAGCTAAAACTATAAACTCTTAACTAAAACTAAACTAAACTAGAACTCTAACAAAAACTCTAAGCTAAGACTCTAAGCTAAAACTCTAAACTCTTAACTAAAACTAAAATAAACTAGAACTCTAATTAAAACTCCAAGTCTAAGCTAAAACTCTAAACTAAACTAGAACTGCAACAAAAAACTCTAAACTAAGACTCTAAGATAAAAAACTATAAACTCTTAACTAAAACTAAACTAAACTAGAACTATAAAAAAACCATAAGATAAGACTCTATGTAAAAACTCTAAAATCTTAAAAAAAATGAAACTAAACTAGAACTCTAAACTGAGAATATAAGCTAAAAACTCCAAGGTCTTAACCGTAACTAAAATAAACGAAAACTGTAGCATAAACTCTAATCTAATACTTTTTGCTAAAAAACTATAAAATCCTAACAAAAACTAAACTAAATTGACAATATAATCAAACTCTCACATCTAAAACTCAAAGATTTAAACTATTAATAAAATGACCATCAACTTTAACAAAAACTCTAAGCGTAGGTTCAATGCACAGAAACTAAACGTTATACTTTAACACTACTAAGATAAAGATTTTACGAAAATTAAGCTAAGGCTCTAAGCTAAAACTCTAAACTCTTAACTATTACTAAACTAAACTAGAACTTCGACAAAAACTATGCTAAGACTCTAAGCTAAAAACTCTAAACTCTTAACTAAAACTAAACTAAACTAGAACTCTAACAAAAACTCTAAGCTAAGAATCTAAGATAAAACTCTAAACTCATATATAAAACTAAACTAGAAATCTAACTAAATGTATAAGATATGACTCTAAGGTAAAACACCAAACTCTTAACTAAAACTAAACTAAACTAGAACTCTAACAAAAACTCTAAGCTAAAAACTCCAAACTCTTAACTAAAACTAAACTAAACTAAAACTCTAAGCTAAGTCTCTAAGGTAAAACTCCAAACTCTTAACTATATATAAACTAAACTAGGACTCTAACAAAAACTCTAATCTAAGACTCTAAGCTAAAACTATAAACTCCTAACTATTGCTAAACTAAACTTCAACTATAAACAAAAACTATAAGCTAAGACTCTAAGCTAAAACTCTAAACTATTAACTAAAACTACACTAAACTAAAACTTCAACAAAAACTCTAAGCTAAGACTCTAAGCTAAAAAATCTAAACTCTTAACTAAAAATAAACTAAATTATAACTCTAACAAGAACTATAAGCTAAGATTATAAGCTAAAAAACTATAAACTATTAACTAAAATTAAACTAAACTAGAACTCTAACAAAAACTCTAAACTACGACTCTAAGGTAAAACACAAAACTCTTAACTAAAACTAAACTAAACTTGAACTCTAACAAAAATTATAAGCTAAGACTCTAAGCTAAAAAACTCTAAAATCTTAACTAAAACTAAACTAAACTAAAACTCTATGATAAGTCTCTAAGGTAAAACTCAAAACTCTTAACTATATGTAAACTAAACTAGAACTCAAAACTAAAATAAACTAGAACTTTAACAAAAACTCCAAGCTAAGACTCTAAGCTAAAATTCTAAACTCTTAACTAAAACTAAACTAAACTAGAACTCTAACTAAAACTCTAAGCTAAGACTCTAAGCTAAAGAACCGTAAACTCTAAACTAAAAGTAAACTAGACTAGCACTCTAACTGAAACTAAAATGTAAAACATCAAATTCTTAACTAAAATTAAACTAAACTTCAACTCTAACAAAAACTCTAAGCTAAGACTCTAAGCTAAAACTCTAAAATATTAACTAAAACTAAACTAAACTAGAACTTCAATAAGAACTCTAAGCTAAAAACTCTAAACTCTTAACTAAAAATTAAAAAAACTATACCTTTAATTAAAAATATAATATAATAATCTTAGATAAATATAAAAATTCTTAAAGTAAAATAAAAATAAAATAAATTATAACTCTAACTAAAACTATAAGCTAAGACTATATGGTAAACTATAAACTCTTAAATAAAAATAAACTAAAATAGAACTCTAAATGAAACTAAAAGGTAAAAAATCAAACTCTTAACTAAAATTAAACTAAACTAGAACTCTAACAAAAAAAAATCTAAACTCTTAACTAAAACAAAACTAAAATTCAACTCTAACAAAAACTCTAAGCTAAGACTCTAAGCTAAGACTCTAAGCTAAAACTCTAAACTAAAACTAAACTATACTAGAACTTCAACATAAACTCTAAGCTAAGACTCTAAGCTAAAAACACTAAACTCTTAACTAAAACTAAAATAAACTAGAACTCTAACAAAAACCTAAGCTGAGACTCTAAGCTAAAACTCTAAACTCTTAAGTAAAACTAAACTAAACTTGAACTCTAAGCTAAGACTCTAAGGTAAAATACCAAACTCTTAACTAAAACTAAACTAAACTAGAACTCTAACTGAAACTCAAAGGTAAAACATCAAACTCTTAACTAAAATTAAACTAAACTAGAACTCTAACAAAAAAATCTAAGCTAAGACTCTAAGCTAAAACTTGAAACTCTTAACTAAAACTTAGTCAAACTAAAAATTTAAGTAAAACTCTAAGCTATGACTCTAATCTAAAACTCTAAATTCGTAACTATAACTAAACTAAACTTCAACTCTGACTAAAACTCTAAGCTAAGACTCTAAGGTAAAACTCTAAACTCTTAACTAAAACTAAACTAAACTATAACTCTAAGTAAAACTCTAAGCTAAAACTCCAAGCTAAAACTCTAAACTCTTAAATAAAAATTAACAAAAATAAAACAGTAATAAAAATACTAATATAATACTATAATATAAAACTATAAACTATTAAATTTAAAAAAAATAAAATAAACTATAACTATGAATAAAACTCTAATCTAATAATCTAAGATAAAAACTCTAAGCTCTTGAATAAAAATAAACTAAACTATAAATCTAAACAAATCTCTAAGCTAAGACTCGAAGCAAAAAAAACTGTAAACTTTTAACTAAAACTAAACCAAACAAAAACTTTAAGGTGACTCTAAGCTAAAAACTCTAAACTCTTAACTAAAAGTAAACTAAACTAGAACTCTAACTGAAACTCAAAGGTAAAACATCAAATTCTTAACTAAAATTAAACTAAACTTCAACTCTAACAAAAACTCTAAGCTAAGACTCTAAGATAAAACTCGAAACTCTTAACAAAAACTTCACCAAACTACAAATTTAAGTAAATTTATAAGCTATGACTCTAAGATAAAACTCTAAATTATTAACTTTAACTAAACTAAACTAAATTATAACTCTTAATAAAACTATAAGCTACGACTCTAAGCTAAAAACTCTAAACTCTTAACTAAAACTAAACTAAACTAGAACTCTAACAAAAACTCTAAGCTAAGACTCTAAGCTAAAAAAAAAATCTAAACTTTTAACTAAAACTAAACCAAACTAAAACTTTAAGCTAAGAATCTAAGCTAAAAACTCTAAACTCTTAACTAAAACTAAACTAAGCTAGAACTCTAACAAAAACTCTAAGCTAAGAGTCTAAGATAAAAAAAACCTCTAAACTTTTAACTAAAACTAAACCAAACTAAAACTCTAAGCTAAGTCTCTAAGGTAAAACTTCAAACTCTTACCTATAACTAAGTTGTGGGTGAAAAGGATGGGCACTTCAATTTGTAAAATGGGTTTAGAACGGTCACTAAGAAAAGAACTTGTTCTGAAATGCCCTTTGAAAAGTATTGCTTGGTGCTGGGCATTCAAATAGCTGTAAAGTAAAGTTGTGGGTGAAAAGGATGGGAACTTCAACTTGTAAAATGGGTTTAGGATGGACATTATGAAAAGAACTAGTTCTGAAATGCCCTTTGAAAAGTATTGCTTGGTGTTGGAGCATTCAAAAAGCTGTAAAGTAAAGTTGTGGGTGTAAAGGATGGGTACTTCAATTTGTAAAATGGGTTTAGGAGGGACATTAAGAAAAGAACTTGTTCTGAAATGCCATTGAAAAGTACTGCTTGGTGTTGGAGCATTCAAAAATCAGTATAGTAAAGTTGTGGGTGAAAAGGATGGGTACTTCAACTTGTAAAATGGGTTTAGGATGGACATTAAGAAAATAACTTGTTCTGAAAAGATATAATAAAGCCATAAAAAAGTATTTAAAAAATGGGGGCCCAGGGGTCTTTGGGGGCGCGGGGGGTCCTTTGGGGGTCTGGGGGGCCCTTTAGGGCCGGGTGGCCCTTTGGGAGCCCTGTGGACCTTTGGGGGCCCGGGGAGGGCCTTTGGGGGTCTGGGGAGGGCCTTTGGGGGTCTGGGGAGGGCCTTTGGGGGTCTGGTGGGGCACTTGAGGGCCGATTGGTCCTTTGGGAGCCCAGTGGACCTTTGGGGACCGGGTGAGTGCCTTTGGGGGTCCGGGGGGCCGTTTGGGAGCCTGGTGGTCTTTTGGGAGCCCGGTGGGCCTTTGGGGACCGGGGGGCTTCCTTCGGGGTTGGGGTGGGGTATGAGGAGCCTTTGGGGTTGGGGTAGAGGACCTCACGATACTGTTAAAATGCAACTTGTGTATTATAACGACCACAGAGTTTTACCCTCAAATTCTCTTCTAAAATCATCTTTTAAAATGTCTCTAACTGTTTCGCCAAAATAATTCCCTATAATGGCTAAAACAGTTTCGCCCAAATAATCCCTAAACGTAATTTCAGCGTGTTCCTTTTGTTTTGGCATCTCTGCGCTGACACATTTCAAATTATTTGGAAACCCTTACGTGAATCAATCTCTTCATTGCAAAGATCGAAACATTCGCTCGGAGACGATTCTCTTTAGAAACAACAAATTAATCCCCCTTTCGTGAATCCATAATTCCCCTTAGAAACAACAAATTAATTCCCCTTTCATGTCAAATCAATCAATCATGACATCATCTGTCACGTGTGATGTAAATTTTGCCCCGGAAACATTCTCTTTGGAAATACATCAAAGACATTAATTAACTTGACGTCATCTGTCAGACACTATTAAACTTTGCCCGGAAATAATTTGATTAAGAACTGACAGCAGAGAGGTCCCACTTTGATTAACCAAATGTTCTTCCTTGACATTCACTGGGAGCTTGCCCAAAACAACAACAACAAATACTCTTTTCTGGGTTCTAAAATCCTCCCCTCGCGTAACAAAACAACAAATACTATTTTTGGATCATAACATTCGCTGAGAGCGTGCACTTACAACAACAACATTGACCTTGACATTTGCCTCGAGCTTACAACAACAACAAATACTCTTTCTGGATCATAAAATTCGCTGAGAGCGTGCCAAAAACACACCTGGGAAAAAAGACCGTAAAGAAAGAGGTCATTGACCTTTTCCCATTAAACTCTGTAAAAAATTTGTAGGTGGCAGCAGGGGTGAGGGACACGAGTATAAGATAGCCTTCTACTAGTATATACTTTTCTAAGATTTAGTGACTCTGAAAATTGAATTCTCCAAAAAAGAATATGATTGACTGGGTCTCAATTGTTTGGCATTCAATAAGACGGTTTTCGAGTGTTTATGTGCCAAATAGATGGAAATTTCTTATGTGACGATTTTGCGAGGTGGAATCGGGGCAAAAGTGCTTCTACTGATAATAATAGTGGATTCTCTTGTCCCTGCTGCTTTGGTGTAAGTTTAATTGTATGATTATCTGGTTGATGGAGCTTTTTAGAGCTGCGATTCCTTGCGGTAGAAAATGTCAGGAGTGACAGAGCAACGCACATATCTATTGACGGTTAAATTATAGTTTGTGGATTATGTAAAATATCCCCTTCATTTTAGAAAATGCCAATCACAATATATACTGCTATTATTTAGGTATCCAAAGACAGCTGAACTATTTTACTCTAGAGATATTACCCTCTTTTTTGACTGTCTAATTTTAGATATTAAATTTTAAGAAATGGTCTCGTTTGTTGAATTTTCCGCTATATGTATTTACACATTTTAGCTGCTCATATAAGAAATAATAACAATTCTTCTTTTCATATAGTTGCCTCTAAAATAAGTGGCCCGCTTTTGATATAGACTCTTAACCGGCAGCATCAATGTGGCTACTTGTCTGAAGACACTATTAACCTCTGCGTGAAGGTAGCAAGTGCATATTATTAATTGATGTGTGTAGAATCCTGGCTATAAATATAAACTACATGTCTTTAGTTCTGCGCCGGGCAAATCAAAAAATTAAAATGTTTCCGTATCCATCAAAATATGGGACTTCATACTTATGACTCTTCCTTGGAAGGACTAAAGACTGGGTTTTTCTCCCTTAGTCACGCTCCTTTTCTTCAGTGGTCCGCTCTATTTTTTAGCCCCCCCCCCCACTTGTTTCTTAAGATACTTAGGATATTGTTTATTTATGTAGAGAGTATAACTAATTTGATGCAAAGTGGTATACTTTCCTCACTTAAAGAATTCTTGGAATCCATATTTAAGTGCACAAATATTGAAAGCCTGAAAAAGACTTCCTTAATAGGGAAAGCTTCCTTAAAGCCTTCCTTAATTAGGGATGATAAATATTAAATCCATCTCTCAGGTTGCTTTTGCTCTCTTGTAAAATCGATATCAAGCAACAAACCACTTTGGTAATACGGTACTGCTGTCTATATGCTTAGCTTGCTTTAACAGTTGTTTTGAATTACTTGATATGTAAACTTTGTTTGAATAAAATCGAAACTTTATGAACAATTCCACCTCTTGTTCTCATTTGAAATGTTGTCAAAAATATATTCTGGAATTTGAATACTGAATTCATGGAAACAGTGAAATATACTCCTGCTCATATTAGCAACTTGTAATGCACATATTATATTTGTAATACACATATTATAACCAATAGGATTATGGATAAACTAAAACAGTTACGCTACTACACAATTCTGCTGGAACTAACATTATATGTCATTATGTGCCAACTATTGTGTAGATTATATGGGTGAGCGTGTGATTCATGGAAGGAGGGGGGACGAGGGGGAAGGAGGGGGCTCATTTCATTGGAAACTGGAAGTTATAGTGCTGTTTTTAATAGTCAAAAGCGAATTGAGGGGAACCACTCCCCCCTCCCACCACCGTCATTGTTCAAAGGAAACATCCAATCAAAATTTTGGGACATCTACTTTCTTCAGCTTTGTTTAAAAATCCTGTAATTGTGCCTTTGGGAACGTGAACCCCCTTACAGCCCCCAGAACAGGGGCTGTAAATTAGACATTTCGTTCACTGTTTCCATATAGCATATGTCAGTGAGGAATGTAAGCATGTTTGACCTTTACTTTCCAAAAAGACAAAAGGTATCCAGGTGATTCTTTCAGAGAAGCTTGAGGGAATTGTTGAACTAAATCAAAACACATTAAGTGTATACGGGCTGTCGAAAGGGCTTAACTCGGGAATGACTGAGTATATTAATTTGGAACTTTCAGGAAATGATAAGGGAGATGAGCAATTTTTCCAAAAAGGTAATATTTGTGTGCTACTACCACTGCTGCAACTACCACCACTACTACTAAAACCACAGTAGCCTACTACATTTAAAATATTGAGGGAAAATTTCAACTAAACCAAAAGACACTATGTGCATGTACATTTTCAAAAGAGTGTGTCTTAAGAATAATGCTTTTGAGTAAATACCACCTTGATATTAAAGGAAAGCTAATAAAACACTTTGATTTGTTTTAGTATAAAAACCTCTTAAATCTAATAAAAATGCAGGCTTTATATCCAGTTCTTAGTTCGTCTGTTCTTAATTAAAACAAAAAGCTTGAAGGCAGTCTTCGTTCTCCCATTTTTTACAGTTTCTGTTTATTTTTTAATGAAGGCCAGAATAATATTAGAAAAGAGCTAATAAATAATACCAGCTTAAGAAGCCTGTCTGCGTTAAAAAGGGTTTCGTTAAAAAGGGTCCTATTCCAAGAACGAATAAAGATTTGCAAATATTTGCAATCGATTGCAACTTTTGAAAATCGCTATTAGAAAATTATCTTCCAATTGAACTTAACGGCACATCACTTTTGCGGATGATTTAATGAAGTCGTTATGTCAATTTATCCTTAAATCAGAATTTTGGTGAATTTATTTTTGCTGTCGCATTCTGTAATTAATTATGGAACTTGCTGAACGACTTGTAAAAAGGTTGCTAAAAAAAATTCTTTCGCACTGGATTAACATTTTATACAAAACAAAAAATATCTGGTTTTGAGCTCAAAATTTGACATACGGTTAAATGTAGCAATGGGTAAAGAAGACGAGACATTAGGTTGCATAATGCTAGGGACATCATTATTTGTGATTTACGACTATCAGTTATTTCTGTCGATTTTTTTTATCGAGGGTAAAAAAAAATGAGTATATGCTTGTGCACCACAACATGGCAACCAGTCGTTACTCTCTCCTTTGTGAACTTAATCATAGCCGGAAGATTAATATATTTGGTTTGATTTGATGAGAAAATGGGTGGTGTATAATATCCTTTCCAGAAAACAGGGCTGAAAAATAATGGGCTTAAAGAATGAAGAATAAATAAGGGTTTAAAGCTGTACTGTGTGTCTAAATTTGATCATTCTCATTTTTTCCTTCTCTAGAACTAAGAATTTAATACAAGGGACTTTTAATAACTGGTCAAAGTTGTGTTAAGTATAAAAAAAAACTTAACAAAAAAAACAACAATATACCATTCTTCACTTCACTTTGTTAATGACTCGATATGTTGAAATGATGAAAACTTTAAGGAGGCTGTGCGTCATGCTAGATTTACTCTCTGTTTCATGTTGACCTGGATTGAAGTTGAATGTAGATTGAATATGCTTCCTGTTGCCTATGGAGATTACGTGGGAATTTTTTTTCTCTCTTTTCTCCTGATTTCTCTTCTATTTAAACATTAGAAAAAACTCTTAGCTGATCTTTTTTTAAAAGGAGTGAACTAAAATCAGGGGATTTTGGCGGAGCGCTCCGCATTTATTCGGAACATCGCTTTTTTTCTACACGTGTTTTGCGTCTTCCCAGTAAAGCAATACTTCTCTCGACACCTCTCCTCTTTCCCTACACAGAGGATAGTTTAAATAGGAAATTAAAATTTATATAGACCTGGCTGGTATGTTCAGCCAATTCTCACCCAAACATGTAGGAAGGTTATCTAGCTTATTGACCAGGCGGTATCTAGTGTCTTCCAACAACCACGGTGGCTGCGCGGGTTTGCTTTTGCCTCAATTATCAAGTTAAGCAAATAAATTCAGCCTTTGGGTTTCAGCCTTGATAATAATCCCTAGTAAGCTAGGGATATATAATGAGAAAAAATACATTCTTTGTAGTTACCCCGCCCCCTCAAAAAAAGAAAGAAGAAGAAGAATAATATGCTAAAATGGACAAGTGGTTGAATTTTCGACGAAGCTATTGCTTATAATGTGTAATCAATGACTAATGTCTAATCTCTACCGTTTCATACTCTGTGTATTTTCATTATCAAGTGTGTTGAATAAAATTGAGAACTCAATTTATTGTCCTTATTTTAGAATCAATCTGACGACTTGTCCGAAGAATTACTAGTCATCGGACAATTTACATTAAATCGTACGAGACTTTTTGAAGATCATGGTATTAGTAAAGAAAACACCAACTTGAAATGTTCACATCAGGTAAGTTCAAGTTTTTTGTTGTTGTTTTTCAAACCGTCATGCCTGAATTTTTAAGGTTTGTGTACCTTCTACTCACTTTATTCACTCAAATTTCACATTATACAGATCACAAGTCTGATGTTGTTCCTCTTTGTCTGATTCTCGTTTTGTATAAATAACATTGTTAACTGGATAGAACGTGACTTTAAAGCATTGAACCTCCTGTTGAAGAACAGAAGGTAAAGGAAATTAAATGTTTGGAGACGTAGTAGAAAAAGCAATATATCTGAAATACAACTGCTACCAATTAAGCAAGTGATTCTCTACCATTTATTGCCTAAGGTATGCGTTAAAAAAAAATATTGTAATAAAGAGGGATATCTTACTTACGCCAAATTGCGATTTCAGTAGAATGGCCTTATTGAGCCCCACGATTCACCCCTGCTGCCATCTATAACTTTTTTGGATTTCTGAGAAATTGATTGCGTAATCGAAGGGGAAGTGAATTTCCGAGATCTTGATTGTGTAATCGTTCGTGAATGTCATGGTGTCCAGAAATTTGGAACACCTGTGCTGTCGACCTCAATTCACCTATCGTGAATCAATAATTCCCCTTAGAAACAACAAATTAATTCCCCTTTCTTGACAGATCAATCAACCAATGACATCATCTGTCAGACTTTAAAAATTTTCGCATAGAAACGATTCTCCAGGAATAGATCCAAGTCATTAATGTCTTTGCCTCGGAAACAACTCTTTTGGTCGAACTCCAAAGGATATTAATAGCCAAAGGCCATGGAAACAATTCTCCAAGAAACATCTTAGCGATGAATTGTTTTAGTGCGGGAATCAGGTTTCTTATTAATTTGAAATGCATTAGCGCAGAGATGCCAAAAACAAAGGGAACACGCTGAATTACGTATAGGGATTATTTGGGCGAAACTGTTTTAGACAGGTTATGGAACTATTTCGGCGAAACAGTTAGAGACATTTTAAAAGATGATTTTTGAAGAGATTTTAGAAGAGGATTTAATGGTGAAACTCTGTGGTCGTTATAATACACAAGTTCCATTTGAACAGTGTTGTGAGGTCCTCTACCCCAACCCCAAAGGATTCCGCTGGCCCGCCCCCCCCCAACCCCGAAGGAAGCTCCCGATCCCCAAAGGTCCCCCAAGCTCCCAAAGAGCCCCAGCCCCCCAAACGCCCTCCTCAGACCCTCAAAGGCCCTCCCCTGGTCCTCAAGGGCCCCCCAGACCTCCAAAGGTCCCCTGGACCCCAAACGCTCTCCTCAGACCCTCAAACGCCCTCCTCAGACCCTCAAAGGCCCTCCCCTGGTCCTCAAGGGCCCCCCAGACCCCCAAAGGTCCCCCGGACCCCAAACGCTCTCCTCAGACCCACAAACGCCCTCCTCAGACCCTCAAAGGCCCTCCCCTGGTCCTCAAGGGCCCCCCAGACACCCAAAGGTCCCCGGACCCCAAACGCTCTCCTCAGACTCTCAAACGCCCTCCTCAGACCCTCAAAGGCCCCCCCTGGTCCTCAAGGGCCCCCCAGACCCCCAAAGGTCCCCCGGACCCCAAACGCGCTCCACAGACCCTCAAACGCCCTCCCCTGGTCCTCAAAGGACCAATCGGTCCTCAAGTGCCCCCTGTGCCCCAAAGGCCCTCCCTGTGCCCCAAAGGCCCTCCCCAGGTCCCTAAAGGTCCCCCGGGCCAGAGAAGCGCCGCCGGGATGCGCCGTGGGCCAAGAAAGCGTCGCAGGATGTGCTGCAGGGATGCGCCGCGGGTCAGGAAAGCGCCGCAGGGGATGCACCGCAGGGAGGCACCGCAGGAAAGCGCCGCAGGATGCGCCGCAGGGATGCGCCGCAAAAAAAAGTAAACTAAAAAGTAAAAATTTCGAAATGTTATCCCCCAAACGGCCTCCTCAGACCACCAAAGGCCCTCCCCTGGTCCCCAAACGTCCCCCGGGCTCCCAAAGGGCCAACCGGCTCCCGGGCCCCCAAAGGTCCTCCCCCGGTCCCCAAAGGTCCACTGGGCTCCCAAAGGCCCTCCCCCGGTCCCCAAAGGTCCCCCGGGCTCCCAAAAGACCACTCAATCCTCAAGGGCCCCCGGATCCCCAAACGCCCATCCCTGGGCCCCAAAGATCCTCCCCCGGTCCCCATACATGCACACAAAAACTTACACACACACAAAAACTTACACCCACACACACAAAAACTTACACACACACACACGAAAACTTACACACGAAAACTTACACACACACGCCAAAACTTACACACACACACACAAAAACTTAAACACACACACACACACACACACACACACACAAAAACTTACACATGCACACGAAGACTTACAAGCAGACAAAAACTTACATGCACACAAAAAATTACACACACACACACACAAAACTTACAAACACACACACAAACACACGAAAACTAACACACACACGCCAAAACTTACACACACAAAAAAAATTAAACACACACACACACAAACATACACACACACACACAAAAAAAAACTTACACACACAAAAACTTACACACACACACACACACACACAAACTAACACACACAAAAAAAAAAACTTACAACCACACACAAAAGCTAAGACACACAAAAACTTACACACACACACACACACAAAAAAACTTAGACACACACGCAAAAACTAACAATCACAAAAAAACTTACAACCACACAAAAACTCACACACACACAAAAACTTACACACACGCACAAAAACTTACACACACACACACACAAAAACTTACACAC